>NW_027437186.1:25920885-26060885 GCF_033239565.1 Halichoeres trimaculatus | reverse complement strand
ACACACACATGAATATTTGATGCCTCTCAAACTGACTACGTGCTTTACCTGCCATTCCAAGTGTGTGTGTGTGTGTGTGTGTGTGTGTGTGTGTGTGTGTGTGTGTGTGTGTGTGTGTGTGTGTGTGGGTGTGTGTGTGTGTGTGCGCGTGTGTGTGTGTGTGTGTGTGTGTTGGAGATAGTGAGAGAGTGACTGAGGCTTGGAAAAAGCCCCTGACCCAAAAACTTTTCTAGGTCAGAGTCTGATGAGCTGAAGCAAGTCTGTGGATGAAATTTAAAAACTGCTGCTAACGAGGAGCTGCTCACACACACACACACACACACACACACACACACACACACACACACACACACACACACACACACACACACACACACACACAGAGTCTCAGGGGAGGTTTGATGTCGTACAGTAGGACTGGGCATCATCTCTCACAGAATGAGCAGAGACAGAGACAGAGGAGGTTTGAACATCAGATCTTTCTCTCACTCAGACTTTTCTCTCAAAGCACTGTGTGTGTGTGTGTGTGTGTGTGTGTGTGTGTGTGTGTGTGTGTGTGTGTGTGTGTGTGTGTGTGTGTGTGTGTGTGTGTGTGTGTGTGTGTGTGCGTGTGTGTCTGTGTGTGTGTCTGTGTGTGTGTCTGTGGCTGTGTGGCTGTGGGTGTGTTAATGTGTGTATTTGTGTGTGTGTGTGTGTGTGTGTGTGTGTGTGTGTGTGTTTATTTCTCTCTAGCGTGGCTTCAGCACCCATGATTCAGGTGTTTTGTTGAGGATTTCAGAGAGGACAGAGAATCCTTGTCTTTTTCTCTCTGTCTCTGTGTCTTTGACTCTCTTACTCAATTCTCAATTCATATAGCTTAATTGGCATGACAACTACGTTTACATTGTCAAAGTAGGTTTGACATAGAGTAAATTTACAAAAAGTTAAACACACTTTACAGATGAACAAGAAGCATGCAGTGCAAAAGGACAAAAATGAAATTACATAAAATAAAACTAAAAATTAAAAAAGCAGGTAAAAGCCTGGGCACACACCCTTAATCACTGTGAATTAAGGTTCTAGTCCTGGGCCTGGTCTGAACTCATGTTTGGGGTTCGTGGTGGTTTCAGTATGTTACAAGTCCTTCTCTTGTCACAGCAGTGAAAGAATCAAGCCGCTGTTTTTGCACACTGCTGTACATCCCCTAGCAGGTATGGGAGTTTGTGGATGTTAGGTGGGAAGTGGGAAGTAGATGTCTCTTACTCTCTGTCTATTTGTCTTTGTCTCTAGTCTCTCTTGCTGCCTGTCTCTTTGTCTTTCAATCTATCTGTCTCTCTATCTTCCTGTTTCTTTGTAACTCTGTCTTTCTGTCTCTCTGTCTCTTTATCTCCCTGTCTGTTTCTTTTTCTCTTTGTCTCTCTGTTAAAGCTGATGAACTCTGAGTCTCTTTGTTCCCTCTCCTCCTCATAGCTCACTGACTCACGCTTCCCGCTCAGGTTGAGTTTCTGAAGGTTACACGTTTCGTTAAAATGGGTCATTTTCAGTTAATCAAAGCCTTGTGGTGAAGTCCTGATAACTTCCTAGAGTTCGATCAAGGTGGGGGAGAAGGAAGAGGAAGAGGCTCTGCTGACTCATGGGGAGGATCTTTATAGGTTATCTGTCCTTCTGTTACAGCCTGAAGAAGGTTTTATGAGAGAACTTCCTCCAGAGACCTGAGCTGAGCTGAGCTCTTTAAAGAGTGATGTGTGGGCCAAGTGTTCACATCCTCCTCCTGCAGGGGGCGTAAACACCAGGTTGTTTCCACTGTTACAGTTTTTCTCAGTGCTCTTAGTGCATCTCTCAAAAGTAAATATCTGTGCCAGTGAACATGTCAGTGCCATCAGAATGGCGAGTCCTCATGTCATGGTGATAGATAGAGAGATAGATAAAAAAGATAGATAGATAGATAGATAGATAGATAGATAGATAGATAGATAGATAGATAGATAGATAGATAGATAGATAGATAGATAGATAGATAGATAGATAGATAGATAGATAGATACTACTTTATTTGATCATTTGAGTTTAAAACAGAGGAGACATGGTCTTATTTATTTGTTGTCTTCATTGTACTTGGCAAAAACTAAACGCTAACAAGATGTCCCAAGTTGATGTCTTATCATACTCAATCTGAGCCACATTCAGATGACATGTCCACAAAAGTGTCTAATTTCAAGATATAAAAAGGCAAACTTGATGCCTAAACTGCCTATAAGATGCTGCTGTTGGGTGTCAGTTTATTATTTTAATATCTTGAACTCAGACATTTTTCTGGACTTGTCAGCTGGATGTGGCTCAGATCAGGTGTAATAAGAACGTTTCCCTAAAAATATGAAAAAAACACTTCATTACAGACTTCTTCCGTGTGTTGGACTTTTAATTTCTGTCTACAAATTGTGGTGATGAATTGAGGATGCTGACAGGTTTTAAATGTGGTGAACTCAAATCTGTGACTGGGTTGGGAAATACTGTTTCAGTCACTGCACTCAAACCTCATCTTTCATGAATGCTTAATGTTTCGGTTCTTTTGAGCTAAAAGCAGTCCAAAACTGATGATAGAAGAAGGGTTAATCTAATAAGATTATTTTTTCTATCCTTAGACCCAGTGTACAGTAGGCTCTGTGTCAGAGAGGTGCTGCCCCCTAGTGGCCGCATATGGTCACTGCACACGGACAGGATCACTGCTTCACGTGCTGTGTCCCAAATCTCGTATTTCTGCACTTATACTATTTTGACTGCATACACTGACAGTATGGACAAACGCAGAGCACCTTGATGGACACTTCTCACACTCAATGGTCGCCATATTAGCTACGTCGAGGAAGTGGCGGAATGTGTCAAACGACGGTTAATGGATGCAATCAATGAATAACAGGAGAACACCTGTGAACGGTTGTGGTAAGTGCAAAACCATAGTGTTTAATGTTAGGCCTGCGGGGCTTGGACCACAGGTTAGAGGTGGTATGGATAAAGTCTGGATGAGACTGGATGTGAGAACACAAAACAAGATCAGAACGTGATGAATGGACTGATTTTAACAGCTTCAGGATCATATCTGTACGTGGCGTGTACGACCGTGATTGTTAACAACGACCCAAAATGAAACAACGACCCAGAGCATGATAGAAATGTCATAAAACCTAAAATGTAACATTGCTGAGGCCAAAACTGAACAACTTTAGCCCAAAACGTAATAACTTGTTGTTGTACATACCGAAAACGAATAGCTGTCAGGGTTTAATCTCAGTCTGTAAAAAGTTTCAAATCCCATGTTAGTTTTTCTTTCACTGCGTGTGAGTTAAAGATCCAGCAGAGGGCAGCAAATTATTGCTTATCACAGAATCAGAGCCCGAGCATTAAAAAGAGGAGAGAAAGGACATTTACAACAAAAGGCAGGCCAGCAGCAGGTGGTTAAAACACTCTCTATGATAAAATAACACCAACAAAAAATAAAGAGGGAGTCAAATCCGGCACAGAAATCAAAGAACAGAAATAAATCAGAGAATATAGGACAGTTTCAGCGGTCTGAATGGAGTTATCAGTCCTTCTACAGCACTGTCATCACATGTTAATGAGGGCTTGATGAGATGTAGTCTACCATCCTCACATGCTGGGGCTGGCTTTCAGGAGGTCCACAGCAAGCTTCCTGGGTCCAGCTGGCTCAGTTGTTGAATCAGTTTATGGGATATTGAATGCTGAGCTGAAAGTCCACAAACAGCACCCTGACAGACCTGTTGCTGTGGTCCAGGTGTGTCAGGGCCGTATGGAGAGCTGTGATGGGAGAGAATCAGTCACTGAAACTCTTTGTTATGATGGTGTGAGATTCATTAAGGTGGATCATCAGAGTCTTGCTGAAGATGGTAGTAAAAAACCCCGCCAGCTGATCCATGCAGGTCTTCAGTATTCTTCCATTGAAGACCAGCAGCTTTCCTTGTGGCAACTCAGCTGAGGTGGATCTGACCTGGTGCTCCTGCAGCTGGGGTCATCCTTAAGGCGTTTGCAGTTCTGTCCATCCAAACAAGTGAGACCTGGTTTAACATGCCCAGAGGGTTCTGTCTATGGGGTTTGAGGCTGTGTGTTTGTGTCTGTGGATGAGCAAAGAAGTGCTAGTCTACGCGCCGTTTGTAGGCCTCCTTGTTGGCCTCTCCGTAGGCCTTTTTGCAGGTCCCCTGGGTGGAGGAAGAAGAAGTCTGGGATTGACACATTACACAGCAGAGGAAATGCTCTCGGGGTTTGACGTAATCAGAGCTGTATCTGACTTTTTCCTTGGAGTCCAGACCTCTGAGTCTCTGTGTCGTCTTAAAGCGGATCACTATCAGGGGAGTGATAGAGGGAAATGAAACGACGCGCACTAACATTAATGATCTCCTCTCACTTCATCAGACTCCCTCAGGAGGTTTGGGACGGACTGCAGCTGAAAACGGGAGCCATAAAAACATTCTGAATAAAAACATTACTTTTAAACTCGATTAAAGTTGCCCAGGTCAGACTGAAGATTACCAAGAGTCCAAAACACTTTGAGAGAAATTTAGTCAGCAGGTTTACCCTTCACTTAATACAAACACAAACTTCTGCTCAAAAATACGTCAACAGTTCAAAAAAGAAAACGACAAAATGTAGAGCATCAGCTTCAGCTCATCAGATGTTGTTGTTTCTGGGACAATTATGGCCTTTAAAATAAACTGTCATGATTTTGTTTCCTGCTGTTAAACTCCACCATGGTTTTGTAATCCTCCTCATGTTTGTCTCCTTGCACAATCCCTGCGTCACGACCCTCGCTTTGTGTATCTTTCACACGGTGCTGATGTCGGTTCAGTTTTCCACCCACAGTTTTGAGGACATCTCATCGTCCGTTGTGTGTATCCACTTTAACCTGCAGACGCTGGATCAGTTTGATGATCTGTGTTCTAAAAATTCTCTCAGCCTCTCTATAATCCGTGATTCTCCGCCTGAACACTAGGTGACGCTGTGACTCTGCTTTCCGTCCCCTGCTCAGTGACCTCTGCGGTTAAATGCTGATTTAAACTTTAATCTGTGTCATGAATTAGCTCATAAATTGGCTTTAAAGGCTCATAAATATTTTTCTTTGATCTCGGAGGACTCGGGATTCCTCTAAGGGACTTAAGGGGATCCGTGATCAGTTTCTTTATTTCTCATCTGTCACGGAGCCCCGCGTGGAACAGCAGCTCAGAGAGTGACAGTGACCGAGCAGAGGAGGAACATTTCACACCTGGAGGGGTTGACCTGCCGGACTGAGACCCTGCAGGGGGCCCGAGGAGCGAGGCTCAGTGTGCGCTTTTTGCAGTGAGGAGGAATTAGAGAGAGGGGGAGAGGGTGGTGACAGACTGAGGCTAAAAGGAGAGAAAGAGAGCGAGGGAGAGAGTGAGGTAGAGGGAGGGGGAGAGAGGGAGTGAGAGAGACTTGGTAACGCGTCACAGCGGGACGGAGAATCGAACCTAAAGGCGCTCAGCCAGCGACGGACGCGGACGGGGAAGGTAGGAGCCGATCAGACTGAGTGTGTGTGATAATAATCTGTAATCTTATTTGAATGGAGCTGTGCGTGAGGACAGGCTGCAGCTCAGTGGATCCAGCGTGCTTTTAATGACGCACAGGACCCCCTCTGCCCGCTGCAGCCGTGCGTAATTCTGCGCTTTTACGCACTCCGGTACTTCTCAGAGTCCGGCCCGTGTCTGATCAGAGGCTCAGAGAGGAGTTCATCTAGAGTTAATTAAAGGTGTTGATGAGGAACAGGTCGGACTGAGCTCTTCTCTGCTGCCGCTGTTTGTAATCTGAGTAATTCATCCGTCAGACTGTTGGAGCGCGCGCTCAGGAGGTGTCAGGTGTTTCTGTTATCTCAGGTAGCCCTGGAGACTCCAGAGGTGCCTGCTGGGAAGCGCTCGTGGCCTCTTATTTATTCATGTGTCACTGAACGCGGCACGTGGTGAAGGGAACTCCTCATCATTATAATCTCACTTGTTTTAATCTCAACTGTTTTAATCTCACCTGCAGCCTGGCTCAGGTGTATTTTGTACTCATACTGACCATCCTCCTCAGACTGTTTCTCTAGGCTCCTCTTCCCTAACGTTTGCTGCGATTCAGTTTCTTTTCTGGCAGCTGATGCAACAAGAAGTTTGCCGATTTTTTTCTCTTATTTCAGACTTATCACTCTTTGAGTCGCACCTTACCTGAAATCAGGATTTATTGGAGTGTGAACAGAGTGTGTTTGGAAGATGTGTGAGCTCTGTGGTGTTTTTGCTGGTTCTGCACTTTACTGCTTCAAATAAAAATCCTCATTAAGCGTGAAGAGGAACATTTAGGTGTTAGGTAACTCTGAATTTTACCTCCAGAAATGTTTTCACAGACTTCTATTTCATTTTATGATCACCTGATTCAGTTTCTGTGAGGCAGAAAAACATCTTTATTTACTGAAAACAGGTGTAAGAATGACTCAAGTCTTATGTTTTGTCTCTGTGCAGGTAAAATCATCTTAAATCAACTCTAAAACGTCTCTTTTTAACCTCTACGCTCACATCACTCAGCACTTGAGTCTCTCTGGTTGTGTTGTTGCTGCAGAAACATCTGAGTCCATCTTTGGGTTTTTGAGTTTCCTCCTGAGTGTGTCTGCGTGTTTCAGCTCACACTCTTCCTGTACAGTCTGAGATGTGTGTACCTGAGCAGCTCCACCCTGTCAGGTGTACAGTGTGTGTGTGTATCAGACAGAGTCAGATCATTAATAATTCACAGCAGTGTCCACGCTCCTTCGTCTGTCTTCACCTCGCTCTGCAGCCTTCAGCCTCTCCGTCCTTCTCCTAGAGCTCGAACTCGTCTTCTGCTGTAAATCTGAAGAGCCTGAGAACTGCTGCATCTCTCTCAAACCATCGTCTCTGTTACCATCGTTTCTCTGAGATCTTCTCTGTAATGTGAGATAAACTGCTGCAGATTCCTCTGCAGAGCTCGTCTCATGAATCCAAACTGAGGACGAGTGTGTGAGCTGACGGACAGTTTGACTGACAGGCTGAAATGAAACCAATATGAGGAGAGAAATGCAGATACAGTGACTCTGAGAGCAAGGCCGAGAGAGGATGGAGGGGTGCAGAGGAGAGAGATGCATCTTGTTTTCCTCCTGGTGCAGATTTTATTCTGATTCTCAGTCTGAGAGATGAAACCTGAAGGTTGGGCTCAGTCACAGGCTGCAGAGCGTCTTTAAAACTTATTCTTTTCTGTTTAATAGCTAGAAACTCAGTTTGTCTCATGCACTAAGCTCCTGATCGTGGTAGAGATTCAGCCCCATCTTTATTCTGCACAAAATTGCATGTAAAAATCTGCCAAATTCAACATTTTTCATTCGTTTGTTGTCGCACATCTCTGTCGCACTTCTAATTATTTAGTCTCTGCAGAATAATATTATTTGTCACTGTGTCCAGGGAAAAAAAACTCCCTCAAAGCCACATTACACAGCATTTATCAACTTATTTTATGACATACTTGATTCTCTGTAGCATTCGGATATAAGGCTGCATTTATCATTAAAAAGAGGATAAATGACAAATTAACACAGACGATACATGAAAATCCAAAATCTTTATCATCTTGCGTCTGACAATTTGTGATAACTCTTTGGTGCTTGTGTGGTTGTCGGAGGATCTATTCAGTATTAAAATAAGAGGCGAATAACTGTTCTGTGTCAGATGATTAACCTGAAGCGTGGACTCATTCAGGATCGAGTCCTGACTCGCTCTCAGCTGACAGAGTTTCTGTTCCTGCAGAGAAGAGAATATTTTCTGTCAGACTCTTTCAGTTTGTTTCATGCGTCCCTTACATGTTTTTAGCATGTTCTCTTCCTTTCCATGGTTCCTGTTCTTTTTATAGTCTTCATTTTTCACTTTTACCCCCCTCCTCTCCCCTCCTCTTCCTCCCCCTCCTCCCGCTCAGGCTCTGTGTGGTCATTAAATCAGCTGAGGCAGCCGGGCAGAACTGAGGGAAACAGGTTGTAGAGGAGGCGGGTGAGGAGGGGGGTATGCTCAGGTGGTGGTTGTACAGGTGAAGCATCAGGATGTGCACACAGCTGTTCTGCAGTCAGACAGATTCTCCCTCAGCATCTGGAGGGGAGGACACAGAGCTCAGAGTCTGCTCCTGTTCCTTTAACTCAGAGACAGTCTGGATATCTGAATGTTTGGATCTCAGGTCACTCTTCAGGTCCACGTGCAAATGTTAAACCTGTTGATCCTTCATCACTCACTCGGATAAAGACAGGCTGCACCTGGAGCCTCAAACTGCTCAGTAGGCACTGAAGGTTTCATCACCAGAAACGCAGCAGCAGGCTAGTTCTTCCATCACTCGTCTCATAATGGAGAGTAAAAGACTGCAGATGTGACAACTGCAGAGTGTTTTTTTTTTTTAAAGGGTGAGCACATGAATCTGTGTGATGAAACACTTAAGTCACCATGCTGGGTTCACAGGTCAGACTAATCATGATGTTTTGAAGGTGAACGTGACTAAGCTGTTTAATTCATCAAACTGTCATCAGCGAGGCTCTGATTCTGAGTCTTTACCATCTCTCTACTATATGTAGAGTGGACAGCGTGGCTCCACCATTAACCATTGGCGCCGCCACTGGCAACCGTTGTGCAGCCAGAGTCATAAAGGCTATGAGAGAATCTGAGTGGAGATAGGTGAAAAAAAAATATGTATATATATATATATATATATATATATATATATATATATATATATATATATATATATATATATATATATATATATATATATATTTATATATTTTTTTTTCTTATAAAAGTGTAATCTCTTCTTTGTTCCCCCTCCCGGCATAATTTACAATTCCGGAAAAAAATACACAGGAATGGCAGCTGTCAGTCATTGTTAAACGTGGCGTAAAGCCTGGTTTTTAACCTTGTATAACTAATGAAACTTTTCGGAAAAAAAGAGGACCTGAATACAAGGCAGCCCAGTGAAACCTGCAAATCACTACAACAATTGGATGTGAAAAAACATTTCTACGAGGTATATCATTTTTTTAAGATTTGACGACAGCTTATCTGGAATGGCTGGGGAGATGGATTTTTTGACCTGTGGCTGTTGGCAGGCAAACCTCGCCAATTTCTGCATTCAATGTGGATCAACCAATTGGCAAACAGTTTAACCCAAGACACACTTAGGACCGCCCCCTCATTTAAATATTATTATCTTCTGTATTTCATGCTGGAAGTGTCTGCCTCAAAAAAAGATACAAATATAAAAAAAAATACTTTTATTTATTTACTTACTTATGTATATTTTTTATTTTTATATTTTTGTTTTGTTTTATTTTGAATTTTATTTATTTTGAATTTTGGCAGTTTTGGTCTCCCACATTTGTGACGACTTTTGAACACCTCTCGGCTGGTATAGTCCACCACACAGGGACGCCTCCTCCCTGAACCTATTGCAGCTCTCTGTAAAACACAGACAACACACAGAAAAAAAAACACAGACAGCTGGTCTTTAACAGCAGTTTGTAGAGGATAAATCTGTCTGTTGGTGTTTACGGCTGAAACTGAGCACAGAGACAGAGACAGAGAGAATGAGCATGAAGAGGGACGAGCTGATGGAGCAGAGAGGTGAAGTGTTTCTGATTCAGAGGTCGTCTTCACTGAGGAGACGCTCTAAACGCTCCACTCTGATCTTTGCACTCAGAGAGGAGACGTCCTGATGGATTGACCGACCGCTAACAAAGACCGAGACAAAGAGAGGGACCAATGAGGCTCTGCAGACCATCAGCTGAACTCTGACACACTGCATTTATGTGTGTGCTTGTGTGTGCTTGTGTGTGTGTGTGTGTGTGTGTGTGTGTGTGTGTGTGTGTGTGTGTGTGTGTGTGTGTGTGTGTGTGTGTGTGTGTGTGTGTGTGTGCAAGCTCTGATAAACACACAACCAGTGCTAACAGAGACAATTAAGTAGAGCATTTAGGAAGGAATCCCTCCACTGTTGGCTTGACACAAAGGTGAAGCTGCAGGGAGGGAGGTGACATGTTAGAAAACGTTAGATCATTGACGCTTGACAGTCTCTTTCTGTGGCCAGCTAACTAACTGCTATTTAGAGCTAGTTTAACATGTTTCTGAAAAAGAGAGTTTCTGTTTGGATTAAAGGAGGATTTTGTAGTGATAAAGCTCTTCATAATTTAAATTAATATTATAACAACCAACTCTAAAGGTCAGAAATACTTATAAACTTAGTGGGTTGTGGCTCACAATAGCAAGAATTTAGGATTAAAACAAAACAAAACAACAACAAAAAAACATACCAGAATGCCTTTAAAGGGCAACTCCCTTTTTTTTGACACCTGGACCTTATTTATAGGTGTGTGCATGCTCATATACTCACTGAGACAAACATCCTGCAGCTCGTCCTTCAGAAGTTATTTAGATCCAACCGATTTTAGCCGCACGTAGCGGGGGCCACGGCAAGGGAGCTTCAGTGCGGGACATAATCTCTGCAAAATCGCTCATTTTGGCTATATTTTTTCATCCATCGCCAGTGTTATCATAACGTCAGCTCGTCTACCGTCTTCAGACTACGACTTCGAGTTTGACGGTTGTCCTTACCGGTTTGCCAGTACCACTTCACATTGAGTCGTGGACGTGCTCCTGTTTGTTGTTCGAGCCAGCTTCATCTCTCTCCCTCTGCATCCTTCTTTCATGGAGCTCCTCGTCCGTGTACTCAGGCTCAAATCGGTAGGGACAACCGTCAAACTCGAAGTCGTAGTCTGAAGACGGTAGACGAGCTGACGTTATGATAACACTGGCGATGGATGAAAAAATATAGCCAAAATGAGCGATTTTGCAGAGATTATGTCCCGTGCTAAAGCTCCCTTGCCGTGGCCCCCGCTTAGTGCGGCTAAAATCGGTTGGATCTAAATATCTTCTGAAGGACTCCGAGCTGCACGATGTTTGTCTCAGTGAGTATATGAGCATGCACACACCTATAAATAAGGTCCAGGTGTCAAAAAAACGGAGTTGCCCTTTAAGGTTTGGATAAGTATTCTGGAATGTTGCTTAATGATGTCCTTAAATATAAAGGGAAACATTCCAGAATGTTGCTTAAGGATGTCTTTGAAGAATAAGAATAGTAATCCTGAATGTTGCCCTTAATGCCTGTGAATTGAGGCAAGTATTCCAGAATGTTACCCTTAATGCTTTTGTAGATAAAGAGAAGTATTCCAGAATGTTGCTTTAGGATGTCTTTTTAAACAAAGGAAAGCATTCCAGAATGCTGCTTAACGATGCCTTTAAAGGCAAAGCCAAGCATTCCAGAATGCTGATGTCTATGTAGCTGATGAAAAATGATGTTATTTCGAAGGTGAAGGTTACTCTTGGGTTACTTAAAGTTGTTGTGTATGCTCTGGTTCTGGTGGATAGTAGAGGAACTGCTGTTTGGGTATCAGTGGTGCCCTTTTACTTACAATCCGTGGTGTCTTAAATGAAGGATCTGAAAGAAGTGAATCTGGCTGATGGATCTGAATGTGTGCTCAGGTCTTCAGGTTGTGCCTGTCCTGAATAATCTTGGACCATCAGAGGACGTTTAGGGACGTGTCAGCGTATCGATCCGTGCTGTGTTTATCATCTGGAGGATGAGAGGAAACGCTCAGAGTGTATCATTATGTTTTCACTACAATCATCCCCAGAAAGACTAAAAGCAGTGAAATCAAAGAGCTCACATTTTTCTGTCAGAGTGAATTCAGGCAGAGAGACGCTGACAGCTGCTCAAAGTGTGCCTCTCCTACTGAACACACTTTACTTTCTCTTTCTACCAGCAGACTCATCAGGCACTTAGATCCTTCTCACTTATCACCCCCTCTGACTGAAAATTTATTAAAATCTGCTCTTCAAATAAATACAGAGTAAAAATAACAGTTTTTATGAACGGTTTAGTCGGGAATGTCCTCACCTTAGTTTGTGAATATTTCAGACTCTGGTTTTGGATCCATCAAAAGGACCATCAGGAGGATCTGTGTCCCTGCTGTGCGTCTGAGGCTCAGAGGAGTCTGCCTCCCTGCTGGTTAACAGACAGTGAACAGTAATCGGCTCTAACACCTCTTTAAACTGTCTGTTCCCTCAGCCAGCAGTCTCAAATATGACTCTGCTGCTTCTCTTGTAAGAGCCTGGATAGATATTATATTAGGACTTGACTTGTAATGGTGGAATCCCTTATTGCAGAACAGACTTGAATTAAAAATGTTTTAGTCCAAATACAGCCCCAGTTTCCTTGAAATGCATGTAAAGAAAAGTGTGATGAATATATGATAAAGTACAAGGCCCTGTTGATTCTGATATGTGTGTGTGTGTGTGTGTGTGTGTGTGTGTGTGTGTGTGTGTGTGTGTGTGTGTGTGTGTGTGTGTGTGTGTGTGTGTGTGTGTGTGTGTGTGTGTGTGCGTGTGTGTGTGTGTGTTTGTGTGTGTGTGTGTGTGCGTGCGTGCGTGCTCTGAGTGTAATCCATGTGAATCATACAAATATCTAAAAGGATCGTGGTGTGTCAAAACATCTGGAGCTGTTAGAACTGTGAGATCTGTTTGTGTCTCTCTGTTGTTGTGTAGTTTGTTCAGAAAGCGGAGCAGCAGCTGGACTAGTTTCATGTCTGACTGACGGACATGAAGAGTTTAGTCAGCGTGGCTCATCTCTCCTCAGGAGCACTTCCTGCTCTGCACACATGCTCAGACAGCATTTCTCTGTCAGGTGAGAGAGTTGATTTAGACTGGGGAGGAGGAGGAGGAGGGAGGATGAAGACGAGACAGAGCAGAGGGTGTTAACCTGTGGTCAGAGAAATGATGGCTTTGTAATGAGGAAGGGTCGACCGACCCATGGATCAGCTGGGATGGCTCCTCCTCCTCAGCTTATTTTTTGTTGATGAGGTATCCCATGATATGATACAATACAACTCAATATAACTCAATACGATGCGATACAACACAATGTGACCTCACGATAATGAGGTCTCCAGATGAGGATACTTCGATTACCTCGATAACCTACAATATGTCAGTGTGTTTATAAGGCTATAGCAAAAACAAAGAAACAAAGTAAGTGTCATGGTTCATATTTTGCAGCAAAACTTAACCAGAGAACAAACAGCTATAGAGCACAAACAACAACAGTTTCAGTGCAACAGAACAGTAAACAGGATTTTCGCCTTTGCGGTGGGTCTCCACTCTTCTGAAATGTGTGCACTAGTGTTGGTGTCGTGCATGACTCTGATTTGCAATACATATAAGTTAATTTCCCAGTGTTTTTTTTTTTTTTTTTTTTTTTTTTTTGTCAAGTGCGCTGTGATTGGCATCTTAGATCTTGTATCTGCTCTGCTGGACCAATTAGGTCAGACTTGCTCCTGATTGGCCAAAAAAGGGAATCGCTGACGTCGGCAAATCCCCAAAATCCAAACAGCTCGTTTTAGGTCAGGAGTTTACATTCACAAGCACTACTAAGTACAGGTTATGTCATTAAATATCACATTTTGTGGGCTGGGAGGACAGCCAAGACCCACAAATTTTACTAAAAGACTTAATAAAGTGATTTTTGCATAATATGGGACCTTTAACACTTGGCTGTGCCAACGAACCAGTCGGCACAGTTTTCTTTGTGAACTCTGGGTGTTGACTAACAACGTGGCTGTGCGTGTTTGTTGTGCCGCCTATGTATCGTCTTTTTGTGAATCTTACATACTGCAGAGTCCTTATCCAGCTTTGTTTAATACATACTAAAAGCCACAGCCAGTCCACACTTTTGATCTAACCCATCCTTGTGCATTTTTCAGTTTAACTTAACATGTATGAGTCTGTTGTTGTTTATTTTTTCTTCTTCTGTGACTTTTGTACAATTTTCAGCCTCTAGCATGAGGAGCACCCTTGGGTGGTACGTAACATGGTGACTTGGCACATTAAGGGGGAATGGTGAAAGGAGTTTTAGGCAGTTACATCATGATTTTTAAAAAAAAGGATGCCGGTAGTGCACATCGATAACCCATCATATGGTGGAATATCATGATAACTCACCATATCAATATTTTGTGACACTCAAATTGTTGATGCTACCACAGATGATCATGTTATGCGCAGTCATAAGGTTGTTGAATGTGCAATTCAGTATTTCCCAGCCATCAGATTAAACTAGGCCTGTGCAATTCAGAAACACTCTCTGGATTTAAAACCCTGATGATGTTCCTAGTCTGAAACTCTTTAAACCCTTTTCACCATTGTCTTTGGGACTGTGGATCGACTTTATGTGTCTCCAGGAGCAGACTGAATGTCTTTAGTGAGACATGCTGAACATGACGTAATTATATGCTTAACATTATGGTGAAAATAATGATGAGTTTGGACTAAACAAGTAAAACTTCTAAATTTACATAAATCATACCATAAGAGACAGTGAACAGAAAATCACTCTGAGGTATTGTTCCATAGACAAACTGGGAATGTGTTTAGGGAGAGGAGGCAGAAAAAGACGAGCTGAGGCTCTGATCAGAGACAGTGTCAGAGGTTTTAGGAGCTGAAGATGAGCAGTGACTCTAACAGAGAGTGTTTCTGTGTGTGTGTGTGTGTGTGTGTGTGTGTGTGTGTGTGTGTGTGTGTGTGTGTGTGTGTGTGTGTGCGTGCGTGCGTGCGTGCGTGCGTGCGTGCGTGCGTGCGTGTGTGTGTGTGTGTGTGTGTGTGTGTGTTTCTGTGAGAGTGCGTGTGTTGGTGACAGTGATGGATTGATGGTTGGTGACAGTGAAGCTGATGGAGGGGGACAGAGCTGCAGAGACCCGGTTCACATCAGAACCAGGTCCTTGCTCATATCTGTCTCTGCAGGTTAACAGACTGAACGTGTGATTGATGCTAAGCTAAACGCTAAACTAGATCAGGTTGCTGACTCTGATCCCCTCAATGCACACAACACTGCTTTTCACTATGTCTTTACTTTGGTACCTGTGTGTCAGAGGATCTGTATCAAGATGAAGAATCTGTGCTACAGACTGGACTGTAAATGTCTTTGGATTCAGTCTGAGTTTAGACCAATCAGGTGCCAGCAGGAGAAACAGTCCGTATGGAGAGCAACAGCAGTAGAATTCTTAGATTAAAGGCAGAATTTTGTCCTTGATCTTGGAATTAATCTCAGACATTAATGACTTTTTGGATTTCAGAGGTCAAAGGCATAAAGTTTTAAAGTTTTGAGATCAAGGGCAGAATTCTCTTTCGACTAACCACAAACAGATTAACAGGGGAAACTCTAGAGCTGATTAACTCTGCTGTATTATTTTTGCACCGTCGTTCTAGGGATGGGCATTGATAAGATTTTATAGACACCAATGTCCTAATCAAATCTGCTTATTGATCTAATTCTTTATCGATTCCCTGATCAGTTCCTCCTGTGAATTTCCTCTGTACACAAAGTAGGCATGTCAGGCTTCTGTTCAACATTTAATTGAATTTATAAGTAAATAAATATGAAATTGCAAAGAAAACTGATTCTCAACCAGCTAGTTGAGAACTAATGAAAGTTCGCTAGCTTGAGGCTAACGTCAGTGGAAAATCTAATTGACGGACTAATGCAGTCCATCTGACCATCTTACTGTCTATGAACTACTTTAACTTTCAAAGACACAAAAAATCACCCCTCTTAATACACATTACATTTCTCTGCCTCTTTGAAATGATAAGAAATGATTTAAACTGCAGACATTCAGGAGCTGTTTGCAGATGCTTTTCCGCAGAGTTTCTCTCTGTCTATGCTTTGGAAGGCCTTGATGGCCAAAACATTTAAAACCAAAGTCATGTGAAAACTTAACAGAATATCAATGGAACTGCATTGCATGTCTATAAAAGGCAGCTCATACTCAGATCTGTCCAGTTTTATTGTAGTTACACTGACATTTTGGAAAATTTTGGGAAAACTGTTGAAAACTTTAGGGAACATTTTTTTGTAAGTTTGCACTTAACTTTATAAGACATGCTGCTGAGCCTGGGAGCTCTTTAATAAGCATATGCTGAAAGGTATTTGAATGAAGTAAAGTGTTTAAGTTTGTTTTATTAAAAATTTTGACGCCAATATTTTCACTTTGACTACACTGAATATGAGCCTCTTTGTCTACAAATAATCGGTATTGGCCCCCCAAAAAACATATTGTTCCATCTCTACTTGAAACCCTATTTTATTATTGCCTTTTTGCAGAGTATAGGGTCACCCCGGTCTGTAGTTTTGTAACAGTCTGTTCTAATCAGTTTATCACAGGAAAAATAATTGTTGTTCTGAAAAATATATTCCATTTAATTTCTTTCACAGAAATTGTTTGTATCTCAAAATGCTCTCACATAATTTACCTTCATTTCAGCAACACTAAAACTCTTAAATATGTGACTGTTGGTGTCCTGAGGCCCCGCCCCCCTCTTTAGCCCTAAGCGGTGTTTGATTGCTGACCCTCTACATCAGCTCATTGTTGCTGAAGTGATTGCTCAGTCTTTATGGATCATAACCTGCAGGCTGCTCGCTCACACAATAGCCTGAGTTAGCGTAGTGAAAGCTAATTAGCTTTCCATAAACGTAATTTCTGTTCCTTTTTAAAACTGAACAAAGATGAATCAGAAGTATTGTTCCTAAAGACTGAAAACAAACAGATCAGACTCCTCCTGAGGAACTGACCCTGCAGACAGACACTGAGATAATCGAGTTAAGTTAAAGGATTAAACCCTTTTAGGAGCTCAAACTGTTAAAGACTGACTGCTGTGAGTTGTCTCTACCTGAAGTGACCACATCAACATCTCTAACCTCAGTTTGAAGCGCCTTACTCCGGCAGCACAAAGATTTATTCCTGGAAATATTCCGTGGAAGTCTTTCAGATGTAGATTTTTGAAGAAATGAGATTCAGTTTGCTGAGATTGCATTAGTATGGGGGCAAAAAACTGTGAGAAAAAACCTCAAACATAATTAGTCTGCAAGGAAAAATACTCGAGAGCGAGCGCAGAAGAAGTGACGGAGAAGCGACCCATGAAGTTTGGAAAACTTGGTAAACAAGCTGGCTGCAGTTTAGAGATGAACTGCGATCTGAAGAGAGAGATCAGAGTTTACCTGCACTGACGCTTAGACATACTGCTTAGTTTATTCATGCAGGAGCTAGAACACTCAAGTATGCATTTCAAATGTTTAAAGTAATGATCAGTCATATTAACATCTTTAATCAGCAAAAGATTGTGTGGGCTTTGTTCTGCTGCAGAGAGAGTAGGACAATGAAAACTGAAGAGTCTCAATGTCTCTACAAAGGGTTGTTGTTTACTCTCCTCACGTTGCACTTTCTCTCATATTTTTACAATATTTTCCTGAACTGCAGCTTTAATTCATCAGGTTTGTGAGACCTCGGTGACCTGGAGATTGTTGGACTGCATTTGTCCACACTCGGAGGTCTCCACCAGTTAAGAAAACTACACTTGTTTTTTTTTCTTGTATCAAAATGTTATTCTTAGTTAAAGACAGTAAACAACCTTCCCTATAGGCACATTTTTTTTACTCTTTACAAACAATTCAGGCATCATTTTTATCTTTTGATATCTTGAAATCATTTTTCTGGACTTGTCAGCTGAATGTGGCTCAGATTAAGTGGAAGGGCACATTTATTCTCCTGTTGCGTACATAATGTACTTCTTTTAAGTTGGCATTGCTGTTAAGCAATAAATCCACCAGGTGGTCAACCCAGAGTCAATTGTTTGTGACAACAACAAACTACAAAACAAACATGGTGACTGTGGAGAAGGTACTGCCAATGTACCTCATGCAAAAAAGACAAAAGTGGAGGCAGCATTGTATGAGGCAGTGATTTGTGGGCTGCTAAATACATTGTGACAAAGTTATTTCTTCTTTGTGTCTCACTCCTCTCACAGTCTGTCTGGCCTTACACAGATATCCACTTTTATGTTACATTCGTGAAGTCTAAGTTTGCATCATTTTTTCTAGGGTCTTCGGTATCATGTTGCCAACTTATCGACTTTGTCTCTATTTTCTGCAACTTTACAGACCCTCTTAAAACTTCTTTTCAAAGGACCAACTAGTGACAAATCTTACTACTTTTCTGGAGTAATTTAGGACTTGGTCTATTTTGCATAATAAATCATTTGTATGTAATTGTCATGGACGCTGCAAGAGAGAATAATAGGAATAATGTAATGAGAGAAACAGAAAGAGTGTAATAAAACCTTTGTAAATATGCTTATGAACTTTCTTCTGTCGATTGTTGGGTTCTTATTGTCAAAATATTAACCTACCTCCAATGACATTATGCCTCTCTCCTACAGTGTCCCTTACAATTACATACACATTGTGAATTAAACAAATTGGATATGATGCCATAAAGCTGCTTTTAGGACAACGAAGGCTGTCCAATCACAGCAGGGGCACTTTTATAAGGAGAGCTGCTCACACAGCAGATTAAATCCACTTGAAAGTTATCAGATGAAAGATTTCCTCCCAGACAGACCCCTGTGCGTGTTTAAAACTTTCAGACTGAATGAAGTTTTTAATCCTGAGCTTGGTCTATTGAGAGTCCCTGCAGCACCTGAAGAACACCTGAAAGCTTTCTGTCACCATGAAGCAGAAACTTTTCATCCACAGAAATCAGAGGAGGGACTTTTTAAACCTGCATCCTTCAACGTTTAGAGAGGAGTTAATTCTGTTTCCTCCTGAGAACTGGGGGAAGGAGCTGTGTTTGGTGTGTGTTTGTTCAAGAGGATGTCTCTCGGAGGTCTGCTCCTCTTCTCTCTGTATCATTAGTTAACCTTTTCTCAGCGCGCAGAGCTGTTTCAGGTTTATTGATCAACTTGTTCTCTCTGATCAGACCTAACAGAGCCTCAAAGAGGAACACGCTAACAGAGATTCAGCCCTCAGGGGATCACTTTGGGTGTTTCTGTGTGTTAATAAACAGTTTGTGAACTTCTGCAGGTACACAGCTCAGGTGTGTTTATCACATTCAGCAGGAAATAACACAGGGACAAATAATTCTATTTTTATAGATAATCAGCTCAGAGGAAAAGCTCTGGTACTGTGTGATGGACGCTGGAGTTTGGGGTGTTACTGTACCTCAAGTCAGGGTTTCTGAAACTTTACAGCCTGTGAACCACAAAACATCAGCGCTGGAGGCCAGTGACCCCTTGCTGGGAGGATACACGAACAGATTAATCCAGAAACAGACAAACAAATAAAAAAAAGGGCTGAGATATTTAAGTTTTCAGGAAAGAGAAAGTGATGGTATAAAAGTGAAGTCCAGTTGGGCTGTGGTCATCATTTTTCTTTCTCAGCATCTTGCTGTAGAGATGAAATCCTACTATAGAGGAGCACAGAGAGGAGGGGGGAGGTCAGGGAGAGGAGGGGGAGAGCAGGTGTTTAAAAACAGATAAATGAAGCTGTTTCAGCTGAGGAGGAGGAGGAGGAGAAGGGGGAGAAAGATGCTCCTGTACTGGGTTTATTGTTACCGACAGTGAAAGGAAATAATACAGACAACAAATGAAAACAAATGTTCCTGTTTAGGCTGACACACACACACACACCCTGTGCGTCGCTCACCTGTAACCCTCAGCTGCTCTGTCTGAATTGAATCCAGCAGGAGCACAAAGCATCGTGGGTATTGTATTTTATTGCCTTTCCTGCAGGTCCGCCTCGTTTGTTTGGCGGTTTTTCAGAACGCTGAAGGCCGAGCAGCGCTGTGAGCTGAAACACAGAGAGCGCGCTCTGGGAGGGGGAGGAGAATTTAGAAAGATAACCCTTCAAATTAAATCGTCTGCAGAGTGGGGGACGCCATGGCAAGGAGGGAGAATGAGAGGGAAAGAGAGAGATAGCTGGTAATAAGAAAGTGAAGGAAGGAGACTGGGTGGAGGGGTCTAAAGTGCTGCCAGAGCCTCAATATATTCATATGAAAATAATAACTGCTTCATTTATTTTCAGGTGTTGTAAAAGACCTATGTCTCTGTGAAAGAAACACATAAAAACACGTTCAGTCTGAATGAAATAGTCAAACATGATGACATTTAATCTATAATTTTAACTGTAACTGATCTGAAAGCAGCTTTCTGCTCTGGACTGAACCTGGATCTGTGCACCAGTTTATCCAAATACAAACCCTCTCAAAGTGGAATAAAGAGATGAATTTGGATGTTTTCATGATGTATTTATCATCTCTAACCTTCATACTTCTCAGACTAACATCAGGTTTTTATTCAGTCGTTTAAAGCTGCAACCTTTAAATTACAGCAATTAGACCGTAAGTGTAAAAGAGCTGCTGCCGAGAATTCACCTGAGGAGACAGAGAGAGAGAGAGAGAGAGAGAGACACACATAGATCATAAAGAGTGAGAATGTGATTTTAACTGAGTTGTGATGATGTTTGTATTCTCTCCCACCCTCAGGTATCCTCAGGTGCAGGTGATGTTGTGGAGTGTGGGTTCAGACAGCAGGATGATATTTGCCAAGTTCCTCCTTCCTCCCCTCCTCCTCCTCCTCCCCTTTCCATGTGACGGTGAGTCCTCTCCAAAGTTTAGTTAGAGTCTCTCTGTGCAATTTTTAATCATTATTCTGTCCCTCAAGATCAGCTCAAAATCCACATTTTTCTCTTCCTGGTGTTTTAGAAAACCATTATTTCAACCTGTCTGAAATGCTTCGCTGTCTCTTTAAGACAAACACCCTTCAATCCGATCAGCCAGCCCTCTAGAGGCCTATCAGGAGTGAGATGATAGGCAGATCTTGGTGTTTGAGGCCCTGTCACCTATAATGCGTCATGAACCAGCTAGGAGATCCTTATGTGATGACCTCTTCACGCAAGTGTGGCGAAGGTCTGGTGGTACTTTTTAGCTTTTTAATCAGTTCACAGACAGATTCAGGGGTTTCTACATCATATAAATATTTTGAGGTTTCAAAATCTGCACACGCTCAGTCTGAACTTCTAGCATTGGTACTTTATTAAAGAAAAATGCAGACAACATAAGGTTTAAATAAAATACTGGGATATCTTGTGTTAATTATGCTTTGTAAAGCCATAAATGAAAATACTGATCCTAAAAAATGGAATGTTCAACTATCTTCATGCACAGAGCGTAGGTGGTTGTGTAAAAAAAAAACAGAGTAAGCAAGACCCCAAAATGTAATGGGGGGGTCTTGTCCTGGTCCCTTATTGCCTGACCCTCCTGCTCAGTCTATCATTATGACTTTCTCTTTGGTCAAAGAGCCTGCAAATTTGCTGACTGCCGTCTCTATGCCGTCTCTCTGTGTCTCAGACAGCAGGCGTCACACTCTGAGCTGCAGCAGAGTTATTAAGAGAGTGTCACAGCCTCTCTCCATCAAGCAAACCACTTTATCAAAGCTTTTCTGACCTCTCTCCTCCCTTACCTCATTCTTTCTCCTCTCGTACATCCCCCCTCCCCCCATCTGTCTGTCTGTCCCACTCTCTGTCTCCTCTGAATGACGATTAGCACACTGACCCTGAGCTCCTCATCAGCATTACCCACTCTCTGTTTTTACACATTGGGCCTCATTTACTAATGAATGCGTTGAAATGTTCTTATTCTGTGCACAAGTTCAGTGTTTACGCATAATCACCATCGTATTAAAGACACATGCGCACTAGCCAGTTTTCTTCTTGCTGTGGTGGATATGCACAATTTGAGCACTGTTAGTGAATGAGACCCATTTTAATGTGGACTTCTATCTTGTAACATTTCAACTTTCATTTCATGACGTCTTGACTTTTATATCATATTTTTATCTTTTAACATTTTGACTTTTAACTTGTGACATTTTGAATTTCATCTCATAACTTTTTGTATTTTATCTCACAACATTTTAACTTTTATCTCATAAAATATTGACTCTTATCTGAAAACATTTCAAGTGTGTTTTACTTTTAATCTAAACACACAGGTGATTACAGGTGTGCCAAAGCTGAAATCAGGATTTTTAAAAGCTCAGAGGTTAGTGTTTCTGGACGGTGACAGTGAAAGTTGCCTAAAACATTAAAGCTGATCTGAAAACTCTCTCCATTCTTTAAAGCCATGATAAACCCTCTTCTCTTTCCGCTCTTCTCTCTGATCATCAGTCTGATCTCTTCATCATATCTTTTATTTCTCTGTTCCTCCATCAGAGCTCTGAATGGTTTCATCATGGAACTACAGGTGTGTCAGGAGCTTGTTTTCCCTCCTCTTAAATCTAGTTTTTGGCAGACTGTTGAAACCATTTTGGCTCTGAGATGAGAATCTTCCTCTGCTCAGGTTAGGACTGATCCTGGAGTTGCTGATATCAAAGTTTCTCCCTGTCAAACGGTTTCAGACACCCTCCTCTTCCTCAGCTCTGATCAGATGATCACAGAGCTGCAGCTTTCTTCCTGATCTTCAGCTAAACACCTACAAATGCTCCTCAAACCAAACACTCTTCAATCCTGACTTTCAATTGCTGGGCTCCTGACTCCAAACAGCGAGGTGCTGCTAGCCCCAACACAGACCTCTTAGAGGAGAATACCATCTTCAGATCATTCAGAGCTGACTGAGTTTAACCTGAACACACTGTGACCATGTCTTATTTCTATCACAGCTCTTTGGATTTAAAGTTTCTTTCTTTAATAAATAAAATAAATGTCTCCACGATGGCTCTGGTCCTGATCCCCTAATGCTCTTATTGATGTTCGCTGCGGTTATTCTGACGTTAAGGCATCCAAAAGAAGAGATTAGAGGAAGTTTGGAGGATTTCTGCAGGATTTAAAGAGAACAATCATCTTCTTAAAGACTGAGACACACACACACACACACACAAACACACACACACACACACACACACACACACACACACACACACACACACACACATGCATACTGACCTATTTTATGTTGATGTCAAGCAGACGGAGGGTCTGAAGGTAACTTTCCTCAGTTGGACTCGGGGTTGTGACCTCAGTCAAGCTGTTTAGTCTGTCAGGTGTGAAAACTGCAATGCATTGTGGGTTAGGTGTTTCTGTTCTTTTCAGATCTTAATCTTTACCCATTATCTTTATGGACAGATCCTGCATAAGAAAAAAGACTTACAAAGAGAAAGAAAATTTTAGGGTTTTTTTGTATTTGATGATGAATCAGACAAAAAACTCGCCGTATGGTGGCCCTGAAGGAGAAATACACAAAGATATCCTGAAGAAGATAAACACACAAATATAAAAACATTTTGTTCAGCTGAAAAATAATTCACAAAAATGCATAAATGAATGCTAAATCAATTTTAAAAACAAAAAAAATTGCATGAAACAAAAAACAACAACAACAAAAAAACATAACTGGAAAATATTTATTTAAACAAAATCATTTGACAGAAAGTTTCATTTTACAAGACTTAGAAAAAATGCTATCTAATACAAATATATTTTCTTTCACAAGACATAAAACTAAATATAAGATACACAAAATCCTCTTACCTAACACAGCATTTCATGACCCCAAAATATTTTACTATGGCCTTAACATTTCACTTAACATGAACATTTCTTCATGGGATACAAAAACAATTCAATCAAACATTCGTCAGACACATAAATATATCATTTAACAAGAAAAAAACATGCAAAAACATTTTATAAAAGTATAAAAAGGATGAATGAATTCCAAATTTTTCATGAGCAAACACAAATGTTTCATGGAAAAAAAAACAGTGAGGTCTTAAGAAACAGACTGCAAAAACATTTTACTGAAAAATATTTATTTCAATGCTAAAAACATGTTAGGAAACAAGAAGTTTCACAAAATAAAAATGAATTCATAAAAAGAAATAGTTATATTTGTGTTCCTTCAACATTGACTGAATTTTTTTTGTGGTCATGAAATGTTGTGCAATTGGCCTTTTAGGGTCACTGTATTGTTCCAGATGTGCAGACACACAATACATAAAACCTCATTTGTACATCCTCATTCACTCTTTGCTGTCACTTCATGACTTTTCTTCTGAGTTTAAATTTATTCATCCTTAAAAACTCAGTGTGATTAAAAAAGTCTTTCTGAAGAGAGTCCTGGTTGAGACCAACAACAGCACTATGAAACATGTCAACATATCTTGATTACATGACAGAAAGTTATCAGTCAGAGCATCTACAGCCTGATGGATCCTCTAGTTTAGTCCACACAGAGCGTCACAGCAGCATAAGAAACCAGTCAGGACACAAAGACTGTAAAGGTTTCCTGTGATTCAGGAAGAGTGAGTGATCCTCCTTCAGTGATTGAACTTCTTTGTTGACACGTGACCCTGTTTCTGTCTCCACCACAGGCTCCAACCAGCCGCCACGCTTCCTCAATTACTTCTTCTCCACCTATCTGCTGATCTATGAGGACATGCCCGTCGGTGAGTCTGTGTTCCTGTGTCTGTCATCTCTTTGGAGGATAGTGTGTGTATTTGTCTAGATATTCCTGATGTGTGTATGAGGATGGGATATCTTCATATGCTAATACTCCTGTGTGTGTGTATGTGTTGGTCCATCCGTGTTCGGGGTCATGGTGCCAGCATTTCGTCCTTTGTCACCTCAGCGTGTGTTTGCTGTGTTTTCTGGATGTGATGATTGACAGAGTAATTTAAAGATGTCTGCCTCGTCTGTGAGGGTGTCACTGGCGCTGGAATTAAAATCCTTTATATTGGATTGATTTCCAGGAGTTTGGTTTTTATCACATGACCTTTCCTCTCTGCAGGTGTGTGTGTGTGTGTGTGTGTGTGTGTGTGTGTGTGTGTGTGTGTGTGTATTCTTCAGAACACATACTGTGTGACTGAGAGTCACTCTGTGAGAGAGTTCACATACACATCCTGGGGTTTGTGCTTTTTACACCCTTCATTGAGTCAGGGTTTAGTAAAGCATCATCATCAGTACCATGAACTTTCTGTCTCAGGAGCTTTTTCTCAGGACTCTTTAAAGGTTCCATCAGCTGTTCTCTGAGTGTTGTATCAGAGGATGTTTGGCAGACTGAGAGTGTCTTCATTTTGTGTCGTTGTGTCTGATGTGCAGCAGCATGTTGTGATTGTTTGCATTTTCCCATCATGCTTAATGTTATTGTCCTCAGTCGTGTTTTTTTTTTTTTCGTCTTTGTTATCTGACAAAAAATCCATTCTTCTTCTCTTGTTCTGTAATGTGGTAAGCAAGCAGCTGTTAGAAATAACACAGCATCCCACTGGTAAGAATAATGTACCACAACTAGGCAACGGGAATGAAGGACTTTATCCTCCTCTCTACAGACTTGCAGCTTTTACTCCACCAATCAGAAACCTTCATCTTGCAGGTTCCGCCTCCCAAAGTCCCTGAGCCATTAGAAAGTACTTTCCCCTAGGTTGGGCTGTTGTAGGGGACAATCTGTCCCCAAGAACCAAATTTAGACTCTAGTTCTGAGAGTCGGAGCACAGCTTAAGGTCTACTCCAGGAAAAGAAACCTTTGTAAGGGTCTAAAACAGACAAGGACTGTATTTTAGACCCTGGTCTCCACAGCAGCTGTAGCTGTGTGTTTAGCTCTGCAGCCTGGAGAGGTTAGAGGAACACACACTCCATCATCATTAACATAATCACAAACAGCGTTTACCCCCTGAGCGAGCCGCTGCTGCATGTTGAACAGGAGGTCGTCTCAGCGCTCAGGACTTCATCACGCCATGTTTGGACAGTAAAGGGCGTCAGTGTGCTGCTGGGGGCTTCACTAACTTTTGTCCAGGTCGCCCTCCAGCTATGAATCATTGTGTCCTTTCCTCAGACAGCTGGGCTTTTGGCCAGAGGCCCCGCCCACTGGTACACTGAACTGTCTGTCACGTCCACGTCCCACCCCCTGATGGCTTCTTTAGCCCCGTGATTATCAGGGTGGGCTGAGCACACCGACAGACAACATTTGTCAAGATTATTGTTTATTAGCTCAGCAGATGTCCTCGTCCAGGAGGCCCTCCAAATTACACACACACACACACACACACACACACACACACACACACACACACACACACACACACACACACACACACAAAACAGGAGCTAGGTCTGTGTGTGTGTGTATGTGTGCGTGTATGTGTGTGTGTGTGTGTGTGTGTGTGTGTGTGTGTGTGTGTGTGTGTGTGTGTGTGTGTGTGTGTGCTGACCTGGGTTTGGAAAGGATCTAATTTTCTGCTGTGTTATGTCTCGTACTATTACACAAACATACACACACACACACACACACACACACACACACACACACACACACACACACACACACACACACACACACACACACACACACACACACAACTTCTCACATACATAGCAGTCATTAAGTCGCCCCTACACTGGGTTTAAATATGGGTTGTATTGAAACACACATTTCACCGTCGCAGGATCAGAGCAGAGAATGAAGCATGGTTAAAGAATGGCATGGAGGCGTTTTAATCAGATTCACTCCTGCACACATTCCTCTGAGCATCACACGTCTGAGTCTGAAATGAGCACCTGTCCACCTGTCTGACTGCAGACCTGAACCCACAGATTAAGTTACACTGCTGGGAGCTGATTGGTCGCTCTCAGTTACCATGGAGGCAATATCTCACTTGTGAGGTAACCTCAGTGGGTTCAGGTGAGCAGGTTTCCTGAGGTGAAACCAAGAAGCTGTTTTTGTCACACATCTCACCTGTCTCTAGCAGATTAAGGGTTAAAGGGAGGGAGGATTGGGGGCGTGGCCTCTTTGACTGCTACTGTCTCTTTAAATTCCTTCAAAGCACTCAGGAACTCAGCGTTCTGAAAGCTGACATTCCAGAGTGTTCCTCAAAAGGTCAAAGAACGGTGCAGGATGTTTCTGATTGGTTGGTGTCAGTTTATGATATTCTTAGACATTCACCAATCAGTGATGTCACAGATTGAGTCATTCTGGTGTAACTTTTGGAGAAGTGTCTCATTCTGGGATTACCCCAACACACAGTTACCTCACAGTTTGAAACTCTGACCACGTTAAGGATCAACATCCAACGTTTGAACTTCATGAATTTCTGTAAAAGTCAGAAACACAACAGCTCCTCTGCAGGCTGCAGGAGCAATCTGTTGACGCTCCTCTGAGTGAAGTTGTTGAGTCAGAAACTCATATTTTTGTTTAAATGATGAATCCACCTGTCCAGATATCGACACTGTTGTCCAGACTCTGTCTCCAAAGACAAGCAGAAGTGTGTGTGTGTGTGTGTGTGTGTGTGTGTGTGTGTGTGTTTCAGTGTAGAACCATTTTGTTTATCAGTCTTTGCAATAAACAAACAGACCAACACACAGAACTTGAGACACTTAAAGGGAAAGCTGCACTGACGTTCTTTAAACTGGCTCACATACTCCCTAACAAACTATATCTCTCCCATACAAACACACACACACACACACACACACACACACACACACACACACACACACACACACACACACACACACACACACACACACACACACACACTCTTTAGGCAGCAGATCAGTAACACCAGCTCCTCCTGGCTCCTCCCGGCCCCTGAGCTCCGTATGGCGAGCAGCACATGGTTATTTATCAGGGACGAGGGAACACGTTCAAACAGCATGGATGTTTGATCTGAGAGCACAGACGCTCCTGCAGGAACAGGAAGTTTGAGAGGAGCCTGTGAAAGATACAAACTCAAACACAATGAGAGACACACCTCTACAACTTCAGCATGCTCTCTCTGAAGGTACACAGATCACAAACAGCGAGATGGGGGCAAGGCTAAAATCACCTGTGGGTGTGTGAAGACCAGTTTTGAAGACCCAGGGTCAGAAGTGGGGCACGCTCATGGAGCTCATTAGTCACTTCTCCATAAATCTGCCTCTCTGAAAGAAAGCCTGTGAACATAGTGAGAGGACAACATATTAAGCTCAACCTGAGGGGACGAAAACCAAGCGACATCATCCGGTGTAGAAAAATGAAGCCCATGCTTGTTTTCACTATCAGCATACAATGTGTGGTTCGTGAATTTCTTTCTATCTGGGAGGATTAGAAGTTATTAGGATCGTTTGATTGTCTAATCAGAGCGAAAAGTGAAAGCATGTTGTTCTCACACACAAAATCTTACAGTAACCAAGGAGCACATGGAGGAGAAGCTGGGGGATTTACTGCCAAAGCTGTCCTTGAGCCAAAATCAAAAACCCGAACCCCGGACTCTGAGGATCAGGGACGCTGAACGCTCAGAGAAGCTTCTCTTTCACTGAACATCCAGAAAATCTGAGAGAGCTGGAATCTTTCCAGAGAGAGAGTGTGTGTGTGTGTGTGTGTGTGTGTGTGTGTGTATGTCAGGAAATGAGATGTGTAATTAGACTGAAGAACACTTTGATTAAACGCTCTCGTCTCTTAATCCACTTTGCTCTGATTCTGCAGATTAAACTCTCTGCTGAGTGATTAACTCAACATTTGTTCCAAACAAGAAAACTTTCACACTCTGCTGGGAGGCTCTGTGTGTGTGTGTGTGTGTGTGTGTGTGTGTGTGTGTGTGTGTGTGTGTGTGTGTGTGTGTGTGTGTGTGTGTGTGTGTGTGTGTGTGTGTGTGTGTGTGTGTGTGTGGCTGAACACAAGGCTCAAACGTGGCTCCGGTGGATGTTACTGAGCTGTATTTATAGAGGATGAGTAAGTGTGTGTATTCAGATTAAAGTCTTTTTTTTGAGAGGACGTCTCAACAGGAGGGGAGCTACTTTAGCTCCACAGGTGAATAAATCCAATCTAACAGATGTTTCTCTGAACATTTCACTCCTGTAGACTCACTCATGTGGATCCTATCAGCGCTTTTATCCTCTGTCATTAAATAAAACAAACTCCTGATCCGAAAGGAAAGATAACAAATGGATCTTAGTCATAAATACATGAAATACACAATATAATGAAAATTAAAGCTAAAATTTGAGGTCTCTGACCATTCTTAGCAGATTTAGGGTGTTGTAACACCTGTGGTTTGTTTGTTACACAGCCTGGTCAATAAGAAAGTAAAGTAATTATCATGGTCTGTATAAAACATGTAGCTAGTCTTTATGATGTCCCCATGTTTGTTTGTAGAGCAGAGTCTGAACACTATGAAGAACCATATTGAGGCTGGCACACATTACAAGATTCTCCAAACCTTTGCACATTTAGAGACCACACACTTGATAACAAAGACAGATCACACAAGATCTCTCTCTTCTGATCTAAACAATCTAACGTGTTCCCTCGTCCCTGATCTAAAACGTGACCTGGGCATATACAAACATGGCAGCTGAACAGGAAACAGCAATGATGGTTGTTTCTGGCCTCATACTGTCTGAAAAAAATGCACATAAAAGAAAAAAAATGGAAAAAGTCATGGAGACAACGGGAATATGGGTTGTATGTGAGTTGGAACTGAGTAAAATTGCCTCAAGTATAACAGATAGCTTCCGTCAGTCAGCTGAGTCACCTGGCGTCTTGATTGACTTTGCTCCGGTACACGTGACATGACACACACTGTTTGTGCTTGGATCTTCTCCAAGCACCACACACACTACAGGACTTCTAGTCGCAAATATTAAACATGTTCATAGTTTGGTCTTCTGAGCAGATCTGACCAGATATAACCCCTCTTAACACACCCCACACCACAGGAAAATCAGACACAATGTCGTTTGCAAACATCAGACAATCAAGCCTTTTCTGGCTTTGATCGCAAGGGGGAAATTGGGACAAAATGAGTCTGAATATCCTGTAGTGTGTACCCGCCTTCAGAACTGCCGACTTATCCTAACTTCCTCCTTCAGGTTTAACGAGGACAGAGGAGTTCAAGAACTCTGCCCTCAATGTCTCTGAAAATAATGGGAGCTCTATAATGTTCCCCTGAGTGTCTTGAGCAGCATAATATGATGTAATCACACACTGTGACATCATTATAACTCAGTTTCAGGGTGCTGTCAGTACAACATGCAGTGGCATGTCTTCAACATGGTGGTAGCCTCTGAGATGTCACTCATCTGTGTCTGAAGCAGAGCTTGAACACTTTGACCAGGTGAGTGAGGTAAAGAAGCGGGCCTTCAGCCTCCTTGTTAATGGCTACAGGGTGCCCACCTGTTAGTCATATCAGACACACTCTCCGATAACTGCAGATTTTAGTACTTCCATATTTTCTCATATTGTTCGACCCCATGTTGCCGCTTGGTGCTGATACAGAAATGAGCTTTTCAGAATAAGATGGTCGTTTGAACCTGGCTGTAAACGTGTTTATTTCAGCTGTAAAGAGCTGGTTTTTGAATGGGTGTGTATGTGTATCTGGTGTTTTGAGGACAAGCTCTAGTGGTCACTACAGGAACTGCAGGTTTTAACACTCATCAGCTTCATGTTTTTTGTTTTTTGTTTTTTTTTTGACCAGAGGTTGTTGATTGGTTATCAGACAAATCAATAATGATGAATAAAGGGCCTTACCTTTAAAATGAAAGAGTATTTTAACACTTTGGCACTTATCCTCCAAAATTCTCAGCAGAAAAATCTAAATAACCAAAATTATGCCTAGTACTTGCAGTTAGGAATTTTGCTGTCTGATATCTTCCCTTCATATCCATACTTATCTTGTCCAGAAACTATGTAGTGTATTTACCTTCAGATCAAACAGCTGGAATAATGTTGTTTGTGTGTTGAGGCTCAGTGTTTCTCCTGTCAAAGTCTGACTGAATTAAAAGGTTTGCAAGTTATCTATGATATCAACACACATATTATTATGAGTTCTTCAGAAGTATATCCATCACCCAGCTGTCCTTAAACTTATGTTTTAAAGATGTTTTTTAGCTGCTAAGTTTTAGTTGTGTGTTTTTGTGCGCAGTAATGAGATGCATTTAAACAAATAAATCCTCCTCTCTCTCGTCTCTCGCTTCTCGTCTCTCCCCGTCCTGTGCTCTCACAGTAAATAGTTTGCACTTTTAATTAGCTCTGTGGCTTTTCTAATTCAATAATAATTAAGGAGCAGAAAGTAGCCTGAAGGAAGGACTTATTAAATCCTTCCTGTGAACCTGTTGATGCTGTGAGCGTGCTCTCTTATTCACCGTATCGATCATCGTATCTGCGCTCATAAACAAAGCTGTATCATTACCACACTCTTTATCTCTGTGTGTGTGTCTTAATGTGAGCGATTTGTCCTCACGCTGAAGCTTTATGTCTGAAGCCGCAGATGCTTCAGAGTTTATTACTCACAGATATGTCGATTCTTGCTCTGCTGTTCACAGTAAACTAACTGTTAGTGAGTGGACCTCAGAGGAAATATGATTATGCTCACTGAATCAAACATAAACCTTAATTTAAATGTTCAGATATCTCACTCTTTTGACAAGACATCTTAGGTTCCGTTTTATATTTTTTTCTGGCATTAAAAACACCAACATTTCCCTGTTTCATCTTTTCAATGTTTTCCATTGGAGGGTTTTTCTATGTCTGTATTTATGCTTATTTCTCTTCCTCACCACAGGTTTTGTTTGTGGCTTGTGGTAAAGCCATGTTTCAGTCTTCATTAATTCTTTAAATCAAAGCTTTTAGCTCAGTTTTCAGTCAGCTTCTGCAAGCAAGGTGTGTCTGCAGAGCCTGAGGCTGCAGATTGTGGACTGCATCCCCGGGACCCTGGACATCCTTTTGAGTCCAACTGAAACAGAAGGGTCTTAAGCCGCCTTTCCACCAAGCAGACCGGTTCGGTCCGTCTCAGTACGGCACGCATTTTGTGGTGTTTCCACTGACTTATTCCGAGACAGATCCCAAAATAATCCAGACGAGCCGTCCCACTTTTTGGGACCCTTCCGTATGGGCGCCTGACTGAACCGATCTGCTCGCGGAAGGTGGAGCTACAACACTGCAGACCGTTGATTGGTCAAAAGAATCGTCACTTACCATGCAACAGCAGCTGCATTTCTCCTGCGGCACACAGCCTTCTCTGAAACAAAGCTTGATTACACTTTGTATCAAAGGGCCACATGCCAATCACAGAGAGGACAAATTGCTGCTTGTCTTCCATCTATGCTCTTTGTTTACTGTGTCGCGGTTTTATTCTTCGTTTGATTTATTAGCTGGGTAAACTGTGTCGTGCTGCTACAGCGTCACACTTTTTTTTAACAGCCACGGCTTTCGGCATCTGGCTTACATGCCGCCTACCATGAGAGTGCACAGTTTTGCTGTGGAAATGCAAACGGGATCAGGTTTAACTGTACCAAACCTTACTGAACCGAACCCTTGGTGGAAACGCTGCTTTAGAGATGCTGTCCAGTCTGGCTCTGCAGACACATGATTCAGGATATCAGGTGCCTTAAACGTCTCACCTCTCCTTGTTTACTCTCCCTCTCTGCCTCACTGAACACAAGCACAGACTGCACAAAGCATATTGAAACATCTGAGGTGTTTTCATTGCAGAGAGGAACAATTACAGAAGAAGAGGAGGGACAATAAGCTCATACAGTGATGAGATATGACTAGATAAACTGAAGGAGCTTCTGTTTGTTTTAATGTGACAGTTACACACAGAATGACTCCTCAACTCTTATCTCACGCTGTATTTTGGTAATGTGGTCAGGAGCTTCACCTGAGCTCTCCTTTCTCTTCTGATAAAGAGTCTGGGGTCTGTAAACACTCCTCTCTTTTGCTTCCTCTGCTCTGAACTCTTTGTACCTCCTTGTCTTTGTCTCCCTGATAGCATTAATAGATTTTGCCTCGTTGCGGCGTTTGCTAATTTCTCCTTTGACTCAGTCAGAGCTGATCAGTACCCACAGGAGCCCTGGGGCGTTGAGGCTCACACAGAAGCTAGTTTAACGTCCTCCATCAGGATGCAGGAGGGAGCCGTTCAGCCTCCCTCTCCTCTCTTTGTTTAGCTTTTATGAAAAAGATGCTAATTATCAGAGCTTGATGTTCTTTATTATGGACGCATCTTTCTCCTCCTCTTTCTCTCTGTGCTGTTACTTAGCAGCTCCTACGGGCTTTGCTTTATGTGAGCTTTGCAGTTTTTTTTTTCTGCACTTTCACCAAAACTACCTAAATGACAAAAAGCAGAGAAATAAAAAACAGATTATAAAAACTAATGGGATGCATTTTTGCCCTGACACTCTCAAAGTTTCACCCCTCATGTAATCTGTTTATGGATTTTTTTACTACAATTATGTTAAATGACCAACTTTACAGCAGTGAGTCAGTCCCCAGAGAGCTCCATGTAAAGATAAACTGCAGTTCCCTAAGTGTCCACTAGAGTGTGTCTCCATCAATGAGTCAGTTCCCATAGAGCACCATGTTAAAATAAAGTTCAGTTCCTTTATTGTCCACTAGAGTGCGTCTCCAGCAGTGAGTCAGTCCTCATAGAGCTTTAGGTTCCTGTTGGGTTGTTGTTTCATTCTATGAGTGTATACAGAGAGCATGCCCGGGCTGTCCTCAGGAATCCCCCCTACACAGTAGAAAATAAAATCCTCATGCTTAATGTTTTTAAATGTTAAATCGACCCTGATCGTCTCTCTGACAATTTTTGTCTGAAGGATAGAAAAATCAGGTCCAGAATCCTCCTGATGGTCTCTCGGTGCTTTCAGCTGTTTTTGGATGTTTGTGTTTCTCTGCAGAATGTAAAGCACACATTTCTGTTTCTGTGAGAGAATGAGCTCAGAGGTCTGTCTCTGTTTCTGCTTTCAGTCCTCATTTAGCCAAACTGGAGTGTGTGTGTGTGTGTGTGTGTGCTCTCTAAATCTCTGGCAGCTTCTGTTGTATCTGTCACCGTCTGTGAGTTTGAGTTGGCGGATGATTTCGTGCATGTATCTGTTTGTGTGTGTGTGTTTGAGTGTGTGTGTGTGTGTTTCTCCCTCTCTCTCTCTCTCCGTGTGTGTGTGTGTGTGTGTGTGTGTGTGTGTGTGTGTGTGTGTGTGTGTGTGTGTGTGTGTGTGTGTGTATCTGTGTTTTATGAATCCTATCTCTGGGCTGCAGCGGTGGAGCAGTCTTCCTGCTGTTGAGGTTTAAAGCACCTGATCTCAGCGGGAGATGAGTCCAACGTGTCGGGGAGATCTCTATAATGACTGTGAGTTTTCCTCTCCTCCTCTTCCTCGCTGATGAAGAGGAAACACTTGATCTTCTTACGGCTCCGTGCTGTCGCTGAGCCGCTGCATCCACTCCTACATACCGCCTGCAGGCTGCCACCGTGAGGGACCTCTGTTTTTGCTTTAGTCAATCATCCCTTATCTCTCTCCCATGGTGCCCCCCCCCTCCCCCAGGAAATAATGGGGTCCACGGTTCAGCAGAGTCGGCAAACACACCATCCATCAGGACGCTGTGCCGCGCGTTATTGTCTGCACTTACTGAGCGCGTGATGTGTTAGTGTTATTACGGCTCATGCAAACACTCGCAGCACTGCGGCCTCGATCAGAAACATCCAGAAACATGTGGAAACACAAACTGCAGCTCACACACCAGTTTAATTTATCAGCCTCCCTCATCTGGCTTCTCTGCTCTAATCTCCTCCATGCAAAATGTTTGTTTTAACCAATAAGCTTGGTGCTTGTGCAGAATGAATTATGGGAAATCGCTTCAGATAACTCAACACATTTCAAATATTTCAAACGTCCTGCAGATCCTGGACCCTGAATGGAAACCACAGCTGATTTATCAGAGGGTCATATTAAAGGAGACAGGAATCATAAAACCTGAACATGCAAAGAGGAGATTTGCTTGGTAAACATCTTAAAGTGTTTCCAAAGGTATTTTCAGGGAAAAATGGATGTCGCCTAGCTCAGCTCAAAGGGAGGTCGCCACCGAAGTTGCTTCCCTTGGTGACTGACTATAGTAATAGTCAAAAACTCTGTCTCCCAAGTCATTCCAGACGAAACGAATCAAACTGTAAAAAATAAATACACCTCGTAGAAATGTTTCTCACATCTATATGCTGTGGTGATATGAAGATATCATTGGGCTGCATTGTGTTTAAGTCCCCTTTTTTTCTAAAAAGTCTCTACTACATTAGGAAAGATGAGAAGAGATTAGGCTTTCAAAAGAAAAAAAAATCACCTGGCTCCACTCAGATTCTCTGAGTCCCTCATAGTTTCTAATTTGCAGACTCTGGCTGTACAGTGGTGGCACCTGTGGGGTGTTTTGGCCTCAAAACTGTACAGTTGTAAAAAGCGAAGCCATGCTGTCCATTCTATAAACAGTCTATGTACAGGAAGCAGAATAGAACTTACAAAGTAAATAACTGTTCATAATTTTACATTAAGCTCCTTTATCGGCGTCTACCTCCCCTGGTCTGGCATTAATAGTGGTTTCATACACTAGTTGCCGTTCCTTTACGCATAGAATTGTGCAAAATCTAAATATCGTAATAAAAATGGTAACTGAAACGCTTAAATTTCGTAAAAACCTCTAAAATTTTGATAAGAAGATTTTGCACTCTCATGAGGTGGTATGGAAACACCTTCACAAAGACATGTCACTAGATGTGAATAATGGATGCACCTCCCTCACCTCCCTGGCCAAGATCCTCTCCCAAAAGTCCCTGACTCTGGTGTTCATATTGCAACAGCTCTGGTGTATGTGTTTGGTGCAGAACTTCTCATGTTTTTGCCCGTCAGTTGAGGCATCAGGAAAGCTGTGAGCAGGTCAGAGTGCTGCAGGAGGGAGAGGAGGAGGTGCTTCTTCAGCATGCTTCAGTTATAAACTGTTTGATGATCAGGTATAAGCCATGACGCATAGTCTTCCCTCTGAGAGGTGACAGCTGTGTGGTGGAGATCAGACACTTTAGAAGAGCCAGCGTCACTCTAATGGGTCACCTCAGGTGTGAGTTACAGGTGAGACAACACCTTGGTACACCTTGTATCACGTTATGTAACAACGGCAAAATATTTAATAATGTAATAAATTTTCTCTTCATTAAGTAATAACACCACATTTTGTAATAATCTGCCACATTTTATAAAAAATTCTTAAATGCAATATGAAATAAACTTTAATGTACTATGAAACAAGTTGTTACTTATTACATGCAGGTACCTGCATTTAGTAATGAGTGATGCAATATGTAAGAAGTTATTGCATAATGCGGCAAAGTTCATTACATTTTGCTTTCAAGATTTTTATTACAAAATACGGCAGATTATTACAAAATGTGAAGTTACTACGTAATGAAGTTAAAGTTTATTACATTAATAAATAATGTGGCGTTACACCTGACTCCTGCAGTCACTGAGTTGTGCAGACGGGCTGTTTATGTGAGTCCTGGTTTAATACCTGAAGGAGGAGCTGTGAGCGTTCAGCTGAACGGACCAACAGGTGACGGCACAGCTCTGAATGTTCCCTAACTTTCTGGTCTCCTTCATCTCCCTCTCCAGCATTGTGAGGTTTCACTTCACCTGTGTGTGTGTGTGTGTGTGTGTGTGTGTGTGTGTGTGTGTGTGTGTGTGTGTGTGTGTGTGTGTGTGTGTGTGTGTGTGTGTGTGTGTGTGTGTGTGTGTGTGTGTGTGTGTGTGTGTGTGTGTGTGTGTGTGTGTGTGTATGTGTTCTCTCTTTTAATATACTTCGGGGTCAACAGTCTGTTTTACATAGTCAGGGCACAGGGACTCATGATGATGTGGGGACAAAAATCCGGTCCTGTCATAGAAGACCATTTTAAGTTGGTACAGGAGTCCATTGGAAGGTTTCTGAGTAATTTTTAGTTTTTCACACAGGTACAAGTAAGAAGTCAATTTTGCGCCCCCGTTTAGTTTGAAGCTGGTAATGCATCCACTGCTCTGTTAACGTGTTTAAAATATGTTTGATTCATCCCATTCACTGTTTCTCAGTCATATTAAAAGTAGATTTTTGCTTTTGTGTTTGATTAAAGAGAGCCTAGCCATTTTGCAAACAAAATCTTGTTTTACCGTTTAGATTTATTTATTTTAAAAACTCTAACAAAACATTGAAAAAAAAAACTACAAAAGAATGCAGGGTGTTGTTAAAAACAGCATAGTGTTATTTCTTAGTGCAGCTCAAGAAAACATTAGGACAAAATAAAGTAGACTGTTCTTTAAAAGAGTATAACAGTGCTTTCAACGTCACAGTGAGTGGGGAAAATGAGTCAGTGTTTCCCCTGAATGCCCCCCCTAGCAGAAGTAATAGAAGGTTTCCCCCCCTATAGATCAGGTCTATACCTTGTTCTTTTATTTAACATACTGAATAGCCTTTTATTAGTTATCAGAATTACATGATAGTATGTCATGTATGTCTCTACATGATTTCTTGGCTTATGTTCAGAAAAATATGGTATTAAATTAAAGACATACACTCAGACCAAGTGCATGCTTACATGCACGACAGGTTTTAACCCAGCTAACTAAAGCTCAGAGTGACTGCCCCTGCACATTGATGTGTGTTAACAAGGTTTTTAACCTGAGGCTTGTAAAAATAAAAATTAAAGTGGTATTGTAATGAATATAATAATATTTCAATAAATATAAAGTTACATCCGAGGCTAAACCCTAGAAACCCCTTCGCAAACTCTAACTTTTATCTTCATCCAGGTGTGTGTTTAAAAAGTGTGTGCCCTTAATATTTCTGAGTGATGTATTTTTTTCTATCTCACTGATTTTCAAACATTTCAGCGTTTATTTACCGGAAATTTTCTTATTGCTGTTTCCTGTTTCCTCTGACATGTAAGTCATTGTTCCATGTTCAGTTTGAGTTTACTTGTGTGTGTGTGTGTGTGTGTGTATGTATGTGTGTGTGTGTGTGTGTGTGTGTGTGTGTGTGTGTGTGTGTGTAGCACAGTGTGAGTTGTGTTGCTGGGTGGCAGATCAGCCTCTCACAGCTGCTTATCAGTACAGGTGGGTCACAGCTGATACCTGCCTGAGCCACGCTGAGCAGCTAACCTGGAAATTGATGTTTCACATCAGCGCGCCGCTCGCCGAGCGCGCCCTGCTTCACCGCAGGAGGCTGAGAGAGAGAGAGAGAGAGAGAGTGAGTGTGTGTGTTCTAGTCTCTGTGTGTGTGTGTGTGTGTGTGTGTGTGTGTGTGTGTGTGTGTGTGTGTGTGTGTGTGTGTGTGTGTGTGTGTGTGTGTGCAGCAGCTAATGTGGTGTCTCAGAGTGAATATACTGCTCCGTGTGTTCCCCAGGTCTCGGCTCCTCTGTGTTTTCATGAATTTAAAAAGGAGCTCTTCACCAATTACAGACCAGAAGAAGAAAAGAAAGAGAGAATTAAATGTCACAGAATCGTCCTAATGGTTTCTGAAACTCAGGAAGTCAAAGGGCGCAGAGAGCTCTGCGGATGAGTCTGAGATAAAACCAGGGATTCAGGTAGAACTTAATCTGCATGAAAAACTCAGTGTTATCTCTCTGCCTACATTTTTTCTGACAGATTTAACAGATTAATATTACTTGTAACCTGTTTATGTGATATAATATAATAAATTATAACCTTTATTCATTGTAACATAATAAATGTACAAGTTTTGTCTATGTAAGGGCGTGGCTGACTTTACCGACAGACTGAGTGTGCGCACTGTAGCTGTTAGTGATAATGAAAGCTCGCTTTTTCATCTCATCCTAACTCAAGCTAAACTGGGTTTGGTCAGCATTTTCAATATGACAACTGTCACCAATAGTGTTCAAACTCTGTTTCAGAAACAGATGAGTGAAGTCTCGGAGACTACATCCATGTTTTATACAGACTGTGTGTTGCACTGACACTCTGAACTCTGGAACAAGTTAAAAACGATATTGCAGTGTTTAATGACATCACATGATGCCGCTCAAGAAACTTAGGGGAACATCCGGGGATTCCCTTATTTTAATTTTCTCCTCAGGATTAATGAAGTATTTCTGATTTCAGAGACATCAAGGGCTGAGTTCCTGAACTCCTTTTTTCTGTTTAATCCTGAAGGATGGAAGTTAGGATGAGTCAGGGGGTTGTTTCTGAAATAACTCTTTTATTCCCTACTCCCCTCTTACTATAAAGTGAACTAGATGTAGAGCTCAAGTAAGGCGTCTCTCATGGACAGCTTGGGATTAACAGTTGTAATTTTTCTCAAACACTGCAAAACTGCATGGATTTTAGTGATAATATTAATATTATACCAACTCTATACTTAGTGTTTTTTCTGCAAAAGCCAAATATAGTAAATGAATGTATTAAACATTATTTTCAATAAATAAAAAAACAACCATATATTTGCGCTACAACTTATTTTATATTTGACAACTACAAGGTCCAGTGATTGCATCATCCGTGATTGGTGGTTCAGCAGCCAATGTCTTTGTTGTGTTTCTATTCTCGGAGTTGTGGGACCTGCTCGTCAGAGAGTTTAACAGAGAGCTAAGTGATATTCTTTGACTATATGTCATATTATTTCATGTTATCAGTAATCATGTAATCAGCCATATCACTGTTTAAACCACAATGCAATGATGGTATATATTGCTTTCTTGGAAAGCATCACTCACACTATTTTTCAAAGTGCATTGTGGGATACACTGAGTGGACTGTAGGGTATGATCATGCTCACTCAGAATTTGGAAAGCACTGCAAAATGCTGTGCACTTTATGGTGAATATGGAGTTATTTCAGACACACCCAGCGTATCCAATATGGCTGCTAACGATGATAGTTTTAAAACTCTACTTCACAAACAGATGGAGGATATCATGAAGACTGTTCTAAGTTTTACACAGACTTTTTTTCATGACAGGCATCTTGTAGCTTTGTTAACATTTACTTGAGGCAAATTGTTTCGAGTTGGTATTTTACTTTCTCTTGTGACTTTGAACTATGAACTGTTTTCAGTTGTAGATGTAAAGAGAAGAAAATCATCTGTGCGACACTTGAACATCAGTAGTGAAGGTGTTAATGATCAGACAGAGAGGGTGAGCAGATGTATTTTATTCACACAGCTGCTTCATGTCTTCACATCATTCTGTGAGAGTCAGACAGGTGAGGCTCCACCCCCTGGCTGTGGGTGGAGCAGCAGTTTAACCCTTCAGATGCCTCAGTGTAGAGCTCATGTTGTTGTCTGTGGGGTGATACGAGCACAGCTCTGCTCTCGATGAAGAAAGGTTATGTCGTCCTTGTGCTGAAAGCTGACATTTGTTCTCATAAAGGCCAGCGAGCTGCTGCCAGAGACGATTAATGGACAGTGGGGTGTCTGCTCAGTGTCCCCCGTTTACAGACCGGCTGAAGCCGATGCTTTGTTTACTGCTTTCTCCAACACCCTGTCTCTCTCTCTGTCTCCCCCCTGAGTCCCCCTCTCCCACCCCTCTCTCCCCCTTTCATAAAGAGCAGATGTAACTGAAGCTTTTATTTCTCTCTAACTTCCCGTCTGTTGTCAGTTTGCTGTTTGCACTCTCTTTGATCGCTCAGTATGTCAGTCTGTAGATCTGAGCTGCAGACACACTGATAGGCTGAGAGTGTGTGTTCATGTATACATTTGTGTGTGTGTGCGTGTGTGTGTCTGTGTGTGGTATAATTGAACTTCTCTCTAATCTCACAGCCGAGGAGGTGTTTGACATTTAACAGCCTCTTTTTTTCATTTTTTCCAAAGAATAGGGCCTGTCTGTCGTCTACACTTCCTCTCATTCCTCTTCTCCTCTCTTTCTCTCTTTGTTTTTCTGTGTGGTTCTCTGTCTCATGTGAGAAGCCTCACTTGCTAACAAATCCTTTCTGCGTCTCTGCTTTCTCTCACTGACGCTCAGTGGGATTTCTGGCTGTTTATTGTTCACTGAAGTCTTCCTCCTCTTCCTCTCAGACCCAAACATTTCACAAACAAACCTCTTTCTCTCTTTCTCCCTGTGGTTTCTGGATTGTTGGTTTCTTACCTGCTCCTTTCTGTGACTCTCAGTGATGACGATGGTGGTGGTGGTGAGAGTGCAGAGTCTGCTGTGAAAGCTTTTTAACGTGGAGAGTAGACGGTAAGTAACAAAGGCGGAGAAGCTGTGATGGTACAAAGACGTCCGGAGGAAAAAGAGCTGAACGTTCAGAAATGATGCAAATTTCAAAACACAAATAAAATGTCAGAAAATACACCAGAACGGGTCTGCTAATGTAAAAACGTTCAGCAGAAAGCTTTGACACAAAAACAGCCAACTCACCGCAGACACAAAGAAGAAGAAGAGCTACAAATAAAGAGAAGACAAACAATAAAACTGAAGAGGTCTGCACCTGAAGGGGGTGCTAAGTGGTACTAACTTGGTAAAATGTGTTTTGAAGAGAAAATTTATCAGAGGACATCTTTGGCCTTATTTACTTAGCAAAACTATGTTCATGTTTTGACTGTTCACTGGAGATGCATTTTGACTTTCTAAACTATACTCTAAATTTGTTTTTTTGGGGAGAAAATTGACCCTAAAAACAGCCCTACCCGGAGAGTAGTACTTCACAGAGGTGATGTTTTGGGGGCAAGGCCTGTGAGATGAATGTTTCTGATTGGTGGAGCAGCCAAAATGATTTCCTACATTCCTCCATTTGTCCACAGTAAGATGACCCCCATTTGCAATTGACAGGGTTAACTCCTTAACAGCGGTGTTCCAGTTTAAAAAGTGACCCTGCAAACTGGAGACCTTCAGCTGAGCGTGTCAGTGGATATCCAGTTTACAACAGCTGTTCATCTACAGAAGTCGTCCTTAGGGATGCATCCCAGTTTAGTTTTATATACGTTTACATACATGCCATAATCTCTTCATCAGATAAGTATTTAATCATGATCTAAAGCTGTTTAAGAAGGATGCATCCCACTCAAAGTCCTCAATTAACAGGCTCCTTTTAAAGCTCAAACACGGCTCCATCTCTGTCATTTTCATGCTTTAGATGGGAGAGCAGCTCAGTGTTTCTACACTTGAAGCTGACTCAGGCTTTTAGAAACAAGCTTGTCTCCTCGCAAGTGTCAACAAATCCATCTGCAGTGAAATAAAGCACTATCAAAACCAGCACAGGCTGAGTATCCTCCATGCTAGCAGGCTAGCTGCAGTGGTATGGGGTTATTCTGTCTCTTTCGTCATTTTGGCTGAAAAGCCTTTGTCATCGTTTACTGGTCCGGTGCTGTTTTACATAATCAACCTGGGGCCATGACTCTGTCATTGAAAGGCAGCTTAATGTCCGCTGACTGACAGTGTAAAAGCCCATGGGCATATATTAAGGCCGAAGGTTTGGTGAAGGCATTGGAACAGTTACAGGCCTGATGGCCGGGTTTTGGTGGTTTCGGCACTTCTGCTTTGATTTGAACACAAGGGACCCTGAACCTGTCCCTCAGATGAATTCCCAGCTTCCTTCTTTTTCTTCTCTGATATCAAAATCCTCAAATACAAGACCCTGCGTCTCTCTGCTCCTCGCAGCGCCTCCTGTTGGTCAGGAGAACCTATGGTAACTGGTTGGTGGATGTACTCTTCTCTTTATAGATGCTCCACACTCTCTGTGAATGTTTTTGTCTTTTGCTGGCTCAATTTCTCATCCCTATTTCTGAACTTGACTTCCCTCTTATGTCTCGCAGCGTTCTTGCTGCTGTAGGTCTGTTTGTTGTTGCATGTGTTTGTCCTTGTGGGTCTCTGTAGCAGAGAGAGTGTGTGAGCGAGTGAAGGTGATGTTGGGAGCTGATCAGGCGGAGCAGCTGTCACTGCAGCTCCTCTCCTCACCTCTGCAGGTTCCCCTCCGTCACTCGTCCCTCGCTCTGCGCTGACCGCAGAGGTCAATTGCCAATTTGGCGATGGCGATGTCTTTGTCAGGAAACAATATTAATTTAGGATAATTAGGAGCTGCAGCTAATGAGCGCCTCAGATAATGACTTCATTTATAATCCATAAAACAAGTGTGGCGTGTTACAGAGAGACAAACAGCAAACAATCTGGACACACACACATATACACACACATCCAGACACACACTCTTACACACTCACACATTGGCATGTCTGCATTGCAGTCCTCTGCCGGTCAGCTCGAACAGATTTTTGAGATTTTTAGACTTTTTTTTCGACCATCATACACACCCTTACCCACACACACCCCTACACACACACACACACACACACACACACACACACACACACACACACACACACACACACACACACACACTGTCGAGACAAACACACATGGAGGGAGAGCAGATATTGGCAGAGGAGGAGACGAGGGGATACACAGCAGATGGATGAGAGGGAGGGAGATGCTGGTCTGGTCGGTCAGTGAGTTACATTGATCTGGTCCAGGACCAGGATCAGGATCAGGACTAGGTCCAGACATGTGTGTGTGATAAACTGAGGGCTAGCAGAGTCCCTGATCGTCCAGCTCTCCCTGAACATGGAGCAGCAGCAGCTTTATGTCCGTCTGCTTCCTCTCCTTTCTGATGGATTCAGACTCTGTTCCTGTTGGCAGAGGCATCCATTCAGTTACATCCTTTTGCTTAGAGGCATTCTGATGGACCCGATCAACCCCCTGAATGAGGTCTGAAGATGTGGATCTAACCGCAGACTGTATGATCTGTGTCTATATGAGCACTCTGTGCTTTGAAGCTGCAGCAGCTGCTGCTGCAGATCTGAGCGCTGCTGCTGCAAACAGGGTTTCCCAGACAGACTGGATCAATCAGGGGTGGAGGGAGAGACGGTGAGGGAGAGGGGTTTTCTTTCTTTTCATCCAAAAGCAGAATAAACACATATTAGAAAAGCTGGAGTTCCTGAACTTCTTAGCCTGCTAAGCCCAAAATGTTGTTGCCTCAGAATGACAACCCCTTGCTGTGTGAATTCACTCACAGGCCGACTGATAACTAACAAACATAAGACCAAAGACACAACATGTTTCAGGATGTTTTTTCTCTCTTTCTCTGTCGTGATGAGTTCAGCTCTGACCTAACCTGATGGGAACAACAGAGGAGGATCAGCCTAGTGGTCCACTCTGACATGTTCACATGGATGCTGTGCTGAAATGTTCATTAATATGCTCTGTCTCTTTAACTCTCTGGCTCATGGTCTCGACTGCAGTGTTCAGCTATGTCCAGTAGTGTTTTTTTCTCCTTTAAGCGTAAAAAAATGTTTTTAATGTTTATTCATTTTTTAAACATTTGATTTCCTCATAAGGTTACAGACATGCATCAGGGGATAAAATGCTCATCAACTATAACATTTACTAAGTTAAAAAGTGAGAAAATTAGAAATTATGTTCAAATGTTTTTCAAAGCATGGAAAGAAATAACTATTCATGGAGTTGGCAAAAAACTTTCTGTAACAAATTGAAACAAAAAACAAAACATTAAAAAAGTTTTTTTCATGCTCAAGTAAAAAAAATTATAGTGAAATTATAGTGAAAGAATGAAAGAAAGTCTGTTTCTAACAGACAGAACTAGTCTGACAACACTCATCTACTGCCAAAAGGGCAAACAACCGCACCATTAGTCAGCATGATGACTCAGCATAACAAATCAAAAGCCTACAGCCAGTGCAATAGCTAACATGCTAACAATGCCGATCGCTAACTATTAGTGTTAGCATGCTAAACTGCTAACTGTTAACACTAGAATGCTAATCGCTAAGATGCTAATGGTTTGCCTAAGCATATTAGGTCTTCTGAATCAGCACACGGCACAAAACATACATATAACTAAGGAACGGGGTCTACTTAGTAAATTCTTATGGACATACACAGTTATGGTAGAGACTGAACAGCCCAGTCTCACAACCTTTGACAGAACTCAGCGCAGGGAGGGAGCGGCTATGAGATCAGGACTGAGAGAGCCTTTCCTACACTGTGTGTTTGTGTTATTCTTATTTTTCATTTTTAACTGAACACACATTCCTCTCTTTTCCTGTGTTCCTGTTTTATATCTGTGAACATACTTCAGCTGCCTCTTCTTTTGTTTGCAGTAAAAGGACCCTGAAGCTGTCATTAACTGAAGCTTTGTCTTCAGAGGAACACATCCAGGTTTTGACTCTCCTTATAGAAAATTATAATTTATATTATTTTTTATGAAGGGGACATTTGGGCCTTAGTGTTGTTACTTATACTCATTATGAGATCAGATTACAGCTCTTCACTCTATCATGGTGTAAAAGGAAACAATAATCAAACATCCTCACAACCTCCATCAGACTCAGTCACACACAGAGGATCCCTTCATGAGTTCTTCATCTGAAACAGGAAACCTCCTCCGGCGTGTGTGTGTGTGTGTGTGTGTGTGTGTGTGTGTGTGTGTGTGTGTGTGTGTGTGTGTGTGTGTGTGTGTGTGTGTGTGTGTGTGTGTTATGGCTTATATATGTCAAGAAAAGAGCCAATGTTTTCTGAAGCAATCCTCTGCTCACTACCTTTCCTGACAGCCGGGGCTGGAGGTCACCTTTCTGTCTGCTCCGGCTCATTCCTGACCTCCGCTCGACATCCCCGTCTACATCCTGCGGCTGACGGAAACAACATCAGGAGCGCGTTTCAGAAACACACAGGCCAAATGATCAACATGTAAACTGAAAGAGGGGCGAGCAGCCTTTTGTTTTGGCCGCAGAGACGTTATATTTGTGTGTGTGTGTGTGTGTGTGTGTGTGTGTGTGTGTGTGTGTGTGTGTGTGTGTTTGTGTGTTTGTGTGTGTGTGTGTGTGTGTGTGTGTGTGTGTGTGTGTGTGTGTGTGTGTGTGTGTGTGCGTTCGCACGGAGGAACAATGAAGGTGGCATGTTCCATTACCTGACCGTGATTTAGCTCCGTCCCAGGTAATAGTCCGCCACGCTGGGGTCAGGAGAGGGCCAGAGAGAGAGAGAAGGAGAGAAGGATAGAGGAAAAGAGAGAAGGAGACAAAACAAACACTGGAGTCTAAAAACCTGCAGTTCCCTGAGGGTCCACTAGAGTCAGCTGTATGGCTGAATTTATAACCAATTCACGTGTTTCCAGCAGATTAAAGGCCTTTGCACACTGAGTCCATGTTTTCATCTGAAACTTACGCGGGTTAAAAAATAAATTTGATCCCATGTGAAGTCAATCCTGTTCACTTGCTCCGAGACTTTCTTCTGTCATCATTTTTTCTGAACAGGTTCGATTTTTTGCATTTTTTCGCATCCATCCAACTCATTTCTTGGGTAGTTTGACTATTCAGAAGCACTGTTTGCTACTTGCAAATCACGTTCTCACATTTACTGACATATTTTCTCCACGCATTTCGGGCTATGTTTAGATGATGAATGAAGATGTGTGTGTGTGTGACGGTGTCTGTGTGCCTGTGCCTGGGCATGTTTACGCCACGTATACCTCAAACATACTGACAGCCGCTGCTCCGGATTAATTGCTTGATAATTCCATTATTCTTGTTGTTTAGATGATGAATGAAGACTTGTGTTAAAGTGTGTGTGTGATGGTGTGTCTGTGTGATTGCTTGATCACGCAGATTTCTGCAGTTAATACAAAATAAACACACCAGATTCAGTGTGCAAGGTGTCTGTGCGTGACATTTTTTTTGGGCGGATTATAGATCCAAAAAAACGCATCCGAACAAAACAGACTCAGTGTGCAAAGACCTTCAGGGTTAAAGACAAGAGGGATTGTGGGCGTGGCCTCTTTGACTGCTAATGTCTCTTTAAGAGCCTTTAAGGCACTCAGGAACTCAGCGTTCTGGAACCTAACATTCTGTAATGTTCCTCCAAAGAACAGAATTTGATGTTTCTGATTGGTTGGTGTTAGTTAAAAATGCCTTTATGAAGACTTTCACCAATCATTGATGTCATATATTCAAAAATTTTAGCGTCTCATCCTGGGATTACTCTGACACACAGTTACCCCTCAGTTTGAGGCTTTGCCCATGTTAAGGATCAACATCCAACATTTGAACTTCCTGTTTATCTGCAAAAGAGTCAGAAACAGAACATGTCTTTTCTTTATTACCCCTGTGTGTAAGAAGAAACAGAGTGATGAATCAAAACAGTATCATGTTTTTAGAAACCAATCTGAGGATTTTAGAAAAGAGCAGCTCCTGATGCTGAGACGGCGTGTCAGAGCTGATGGACGTGTTGGTGCGTCTCTGACTTCAGCGTTTGTGTGCTCGCTTTGTGACAGAGCGGCTCAGCCATCACTCCAGCAGCCTCAGCAGCTCACAGCCACCTGTCCACTCCTATCAGCGCTGCCTGCGTCCCTCTGTCCAGCCTCAGCAGGCGGGACGGAGCGTGACGGCGGGATGACAAAGAGAGGGAGAAAGTTAGAAAAGGGAGGAGGGGAGAAAAAGCAGAGAGGTTTGTGTGCGATGGCAGGATGAACAGAGCTGCGTGTGAATGTGCTGTGACAGCTCTGCCTCTGACTGTCCACTCACGTCCCTCACTGTCCTCATGCTGCCGCTCTCTGATTGGTTAGTCACCCCGCTGTCACTCAGAGTCTGCGTCACACTGAGACAGTCCTGGAAGTCCACACATAAGCCTCATCCTTTTCAGTTCACTCTGAGTGTGTGTGAGTCTCTCTGAGTGTGTGTGAAAGGAAACTGAGTCATGTGTGGACAGTGGAGACAGAGACGCTCTGGACCAAACTCCTGATTCAGTCCCTGAGGGATCAGGTTTATTCTCCATCATCTGAGGTGAAAAATTTCTCAGCCCTGATCAAACCCTGACCTGGAATGTGTCCAGGCTCCAGCTTACCTGATGAAACTGAACAAAGAGGAGGAGCTGAGGCTTGAGGGTTTTATTTAGACTCTTTTATCAGACCTCGGGTCAGAGACGAGGCCCAAGCTCTAACAGGAAGAGAAACTGTCTTAGCAGTAAACTCTCAGACTGACAGAAACCGGAGCAGACTGAGGAGGACCAGGACTTATGGCAGCTGCAGCTTTTCTCTGCCCAGCCGTTTAGGAAAGCGAGCAGCCTGATGGGGCCTGAGGGGGCGCTAAATCAGCCTCTGGAGGACATCAATCCCTGCTGGATCGATAAGACTGTCCCGTGTTAGACAGGGAGCAGCTCGACTCTGCAGCCAGGCCTCAGGCTCAGGGAGGACAGGTCTTCAGGCCAGAACCCGGTTTATTATGAGTCTGCCACCTGCGGAGCGCTAGTTCATCTGAGCGCTGATTCAGGAGGACAGACTCTGTCAGGAACACAATCTCAGTCGTGTCCTGAGTTATAGCAAACAGTTTTATGGTCTCATGGGCTCAGTGTGCAGCTCAGGACCAAATCTACCTGAGACACCCGCCCTGAGCAAGCGCAGAGAGCTGAACAAGTGATGGAGGAGAGGTGGAGAATCCTGATCTGATCCTGAATATTTGATGAATCCACTAGAGGTGAAGTCACACCATCAGCAGCTGATGAGTCAGTGTGATGCCACTCATGTTTCCAGCCGTCCACCCTCTGACAAAGACAGCCTTCACACACATCATCCTCACATCAATCATCTCCTCACACATGCTTACACACTCTCACACACTCACAGTGTTCATCTGGCCTGTGGTGTGAACTCGTTTAGTGAGATCAGTTACAGAAAACATCACATTGTTTCAGACAAGATTAAACACCACAAGTCAAAAACAGACCTTGTGTTTTTTTTTTTAAGTAAAAATATTAAAACACTTTGGCCTTATGCTCATGAAAATCAGAAAAAAAACAATACCATAAAATATAACTATTAAAAAAAACCTCAAGGATGAAAGAAAATTCAGTTTAGGAAACAACTTGAGCTTAAGTTTCTACTTGGAGAAGTATGATTCAAAATGTTTTTATTATTTTGAATCTGATGAAAAACTGTTCCATTTCTAAAGTTTGGAATGAATAAATTTCTGTATTTTTGATGTGTACTGATCAGTAATTCATCGCTTAATTTCCTACTTGGAGAAGTATGATTCAAAATGTTTTTATTATTTTGAATCTGATGAAAAACTGTTCCATTTCTAAAGTTTGGAATGAATAAATTTCTGTATTTTTGATGTGTACTGATCAGTAATTCATCGCTTAATTTCCAACGCTAAGCCTGAGCTTCATCTTTGAATTATTTCTATGTCACATTTTGAACAGTGTTTACGTCCATATTCAGTGATCACTTCCTTTTTGTGTGTGTTGATTCAAATAATAATAATCATAGGTTCTTTTTTATGATCTTCGATTCAGATAAATGCTCAACAAAGCTCAGCCAGAGATTCACCTGTCACATACAGGCTTTATTGTTTCAGCGACTGCCACAAGCTCAGAAATATTCAGGGATTGAACTGATCATTGACTCAGGGTCAGAACAGTGTGCAGAGATAACTCTGACGACCAGCAGTCTCTGGTCAGACGGCTCTCCTCTTACTCTCCTCTGGTGTTATTTCACAAGCTCTCTGTTTGGAAATCTGCCCCTCTTGGTAAGACATGTGACTGGTCTTTACATGCCAGCCTGAGGAGGTCCATGAGCTCAGACCGAGTCTCCCCCGTCAAGAGCCTGCATAGGTGAAGCATCTGAAGAAACTCTAGAGAATAAATAAGGTTATCACTGAAGAACCTGAGTGACATCCAACTGATGCTGCATGATGGTGTCAACGGAGCTGAAAGAACTCTGGACCTCTGACCGACTGATTCTGACTGAATCTGACTGAATCTGAGCAACTGACTCTGACTGAATGACTAGCTCTGACTGACTGTTTCTGACTGACTTTGTAACTGTCTCTGTCTGATAGACTCTGACTGGCTGACTGTTTCTGACTTTGACTGACTGACTGATGTACTGCCTCCAACTGATAGACTGACTGTCTGACTCTGACTGTTTCTGACTTCTTTGACTGACTAACTGAATGACGGACTGCCTCTAACGAATTGACTGATTAGCTGAATTTGACTGTTTCTGACTGACTGTCTGACTTACTGACTGACTGACTGACTGACTGACTGACAGACTGCCACTAACTGATTAACTGACTGGCTGACTGACGGTTTCTGACTTTGACTGACTGATATACTGCCTCCAACTGATAGACTGACTGTCTGACTTTGCTGAATTTGACTGTTTCTTACTCTGACTGTCTGACTTACTGACTGGCTGACTGGCTGACTGACTGACTGACTGACTGACTGACTGACTGATTGACTGACTAACTGACTGACTGGCTGGCTGACTGACCGGCTCTGACTCTGACTGACTGATGAACTGCCTCTAACTGATACACTGACTGTCTGACTTTGACTGTTTCTGACTCTGACTGACTGACTGACTGACTGTTTCTGACCATGCCTGTTTCTGACTCTAACTTATTGACAGACTGACAGTTTCTAACTTTGATTTTTTGACCCTAACTGATTGACTGACTGACTGGCTTATTGGCTCTGATGGACGGAATTCTTTTTCTAACAAATCTGGCTGACTGTTTTTTGACTGGCTGACTCTGAATGACTTGTAATGACTGACTAACTTTGACTAACTTGTAAAAATTGCCTCTGACTGCCCTGACTGACTGACTAACTGAATGACTGACTGACTGACAATAACTGACTCAGACTCTGACTGTTTCTGATTGACTGACTGACCAACTGGCTGTTACTGAGTGTGTGCTTTCTAAAGAGGAGGAAATGCAGACAAGTGTTGGAACGGTCTTTGCTGTAACACACTTCTATGACACACACACACACACACACACACACACACACACACACACACACACACACACACACACACACACACACACACACACACACACACACACACACACATTTCCTGCTCCTGCAGTCACACTAACACTGGATGAAATGGTCTCCCCTCCTGATCGCAGATTGAAATGAGCTGATCGACGCTCTGCTTGCAGAAAGTGCGCTGCTTTAATGTGTCCCCCTGGAAACAAACAGACGTGCAAATAAACCCACACTTCAACACTTCACCAGTTTTACCTGCAACCACAATAACGCTGAAGCTGCTCGGACCTCTATTACCATACAGAGAGCTGTGTGTGTGTGTGTGTGTGTGTGTGTGTGTGTGTGTGTGTGTGTGTGTGTGTGTGTGTGTGTTTGTGTGTGTGTGTGTGTGTGTGTGTCTGTGTGTGGGTTTAGGCCATCTTTAATAGTGAGGGGAGAATGAGTGCAGATCGTTTATTTCCCTGCAGGATGAATCCAGCGCTGCAGAGTGACAGTAAAGTCTTTACCTCAGGGAGCTCAATTAGACAGAGGCCATAAAAACACCATGGAGAAAACACACACACCTGATTGTGTTTTTGACTGTCACACTTACACACACACACACACTCTCACACACACACACACTGAGATATTGATGCAGCAGCTTCAGATATCAGCTCAGCTATCAGCTATCTGCCTGTGAAATCATCTCTGTGCGTTACCTGCTGACCAGGTGTTTTCTCTTTCTTTTTGAAACTCCTCCTCCAAACTTTCTACTAAACACAGGCTCTGAAAACAGTGTGTGTCCACACGGCTCAAGATAAGCTCTAGTGGACACTCATTCTACTGTAGTTTATTGTAACTTGGAGCTCTATGGGGACCGACTCACTGCTGGAGACAAGCTCTAGTGGACTCTCAGGGAACTGCAGGTTGCTTTTTTTGTCATAATATGGTTGCCCCTTACTTTGATGGTGGATGTGGTCATGTGGATTTTAGACTCTTCAGTCTTAAACGATCCCACAGAGCCTGAAACCCTGCAGGGACTCATTCATCATCTCCTCCTAAACCAGAGCTTTACTCGTCCGGCTCATCTTTGGATCTCACTTGCCTACTTTCTCTCCATCTCTTTCTCTCTCCGTGTGTGTCAGGGTGTGTGTGTTTGTGTGTGTGTATGTGTTCATGACATCAATAACAGCTATGGAAGCAGAGCTGGAGACAAATAGAGCCTGCAGTCTGCCTTTAAGTGACTCCCGTGTTTCTACATCACACACACACACACACACACACACACACACACACACACACACACACACACACACACACACACACACACACACACACACACACACACACACACAGAGTCCTTGGGCGTGTGTGTATTAATCCAGCAGATTTATGACTAAATCTGTCACGGCTGAGAGGAGAACACCCTCAGCCTCTCTTTAGCCATCCCTGAGAGAAATACACACCTTACACTCATACACACTCACACACACAAACACACACACATGCACGCACACAACACCCATAATATGTGTGTGTGTATACAGCTTTTAAGTGAACACATACTCTGAATCAGAGGGGCATTTATAAGGTGTGGCAACATTAATACACAAAGGAAACACACACACACACACACATTTTCTCTCTCTCATTGTTGTGTTGACATGAGAATAATGTTCGTCTCCTGAAGGCCGCTTGGCGAAAGCGTGAAGTTAAAACGTCTTAGAGTGGGAGAGTGTATTGTTCTGGGGTCTGTTTGTTACAGTGTGTGTGTGTGTTTGTGTGTGTGTGTGTGTGTGTGTGTATGTGTGTGTGTTTGTGTGTCTGTGTGTGTGTGTGTGTGTGTGTGTGTGTGTGTGTGTGTGTGTGGCCTTCAGTATTGAGTCAGGCTTTGTCTCATTGTGGTTGAAACGGATGGAGTGTGTTTGTTGGAGTTTAACCTTGGCGAGGAGTGTGAGGCTGGTTCCTTCAGATGATCAATGAAGTTTAACGATGAACGTCGTCAGAGGAAAACTCACGCTGACCAACAGAGGTTAGCAGATTTAGCCTCTCTGCTGTTTGTCTGAAAGAGTTCATACCTCTGGACTCCCAGTCAGGTTGTGTCTCTGGTCTAACTCAGACTGGTGGATCAAGTAGTAGAGCAAAGCTGAAGAGCATGTCTGTCTCGGAGCTAACCTTCAGCGGCTCTGACCTCCTGCTTGAGTGAAAGCCAGGACTCAGAGTTTGAGTTGTGCAGAGGGAGAGGTTTGGGGGGACAAAGACAGAGAGGAAGGTGAGGTAGAGGAATGAGTCCAGCTCTTCATCACAGCTGTCAGAGCTGCAGAGAGGAGGGCTTGGTGTTAATGTGCTCTGTATCATTCAGAACAGTAATACTGGCATCACTTCCTGCTAAATAGCTTCATCTATCAGAGGAAGGGCCGCGTGTCACACAGGTGCTGATAACCAGACCTGCACTACACACTCACACACACGCACACGCACACACACACACACACACACACACACACACACACACACACACACACACACACACACACACACACACACACACACACACACACACACACACACACACACACACACACACACACACACTCACACTTCTGCACAGAAAACACTCCTCTGCATAGAGAGCCGGAGACGTTTGAGTTGAAGGAATTTATTTAAACACATATGAACCTTTAACCAAAACACAAACACACATTTCACTGATCCAACTTGATCATGGCTCTCTCTGTGATACCCAGCTCAACAACCAATCATGGTTGGAGTTTTAGATTCACTTGTCAACACCACAAAATACTCAAACCTGACCTCAAGTGAATTCGTGTCAGGTTTAATTGCTTATTACCGAAAATATATAAGAATAATGACACGCTGCACATGCAGTTATTTCTGCTCATTCTAAGTCATTCAGATCTTATTTTTGGGACTTAAGTCTTTAAAAGAGATGTTATGTCTTATAAATTGTTGGGTGAACATGACTGATATTAAGAGAGATAAATATATGAAGTCAGATTTGATGTTTTGCTCAGTATTTCTGAACTCTTTAAGGAAAAGAAATCAGAAAACTGTACAGCTACATTGATGTCAAACTATGTAACTGAAACTTTTCATTTGTCGTCAGCTAATGTCTGAATATTATTCATTATTCCAGATTAAAAACAAAGAATGCTCGAAGTAGTTTTCAGACCATTTGACTCTGTGAACAGATTTCTGCTTCCTCACAAGCTGCAAGCAGACAATGAGCAAAGTGCTAAGCAAAGAACGGATGAATTTTATTGTTAATGTATGCTCCACTGTGTATTTTGACATCAACCTAGTGTAGAGTCAGATCTCTTAAAGCTGCAGCTGTTTTCCTGAAAGATTAATCTGGAAACACTCTGAATTTCAAGAACCAATCATCCATTAATCTCTTTATGATTTGTTCCAGTTTTTCAAACAATATTTGATTTTATCAGCCTCACAAATTAATGTTTTGATGAAAAGATTATCCTCTAATTTCTCCCTGTTTATTTGGTTTATAGTTTAAAGTTTCTGTTTATTTTGACTGTAGTTTATTATACAGTCCACTTTGTCTTTACACCACATTAAAAAAGGATGGGGTAAAGTAATTTCTCTTTTCAGACTGACTCAATGTGATCTGAAGGCCAGATCTGATCAGGTGTTCCCAGAGATCTCACTACCACACTCATAATCTAACAACAGAAATCTTAAAGTTATCTAATAAACCTGACTGACTCTGCAGGTTTGGACAGACGGTCAGCTGTAGTCTAGCTCAGGTCTGCACCTCCTCCTCTCTGAGTTGATCTGAGTCAGTAAGAAGGTTTCAGTCAGCTTCTTTTTATTCCTCAGCCTGAGTTAATCTTCCATCAGAGCGTGGTTCTCATGCTGAGCCTCAGATGATTTGTTATCACTCATTTGTTATCTTCAGTGTTTCTGTCCTGGTGGAGCTGAGGAGTCGTCTTCAGTGGAGAGGAAGGAGGAGAAGAAATCTGTGATTATTGATGACTGTGAGCTAAAACGCTTAATTTGCACCATCTTCAACCAAATTATAACTCATATTGAAAGCAGCTGAATTTGCATAAATCTCATTAGACGCAATGAGAGGGGTTCATAAATCGTTTTATTAATTAGTCATTTCTGCCAGCCTTTCATAGAAAATGGGTCGTATTAATAAAACCGGGGTGTTTGAGTGTGTGTGCAGCTAATTGGTCGTTGTGTTGAGCTGTTTGGTTCGATGGTGACAGAGCTGATTTAGTTTGGCTTCACCTCTATTGTCTGACCCACAACCTGAGTTAGAGTGTGTATGTGTGTGTATGGGTGTGTGAACGTGTGTAACTGTATGTGTGTGTGGGGAGGGGGGTATGTGTGATTTATGTTATTATTCTCTCATTAGTGCTCTGTTGTTACTCTTTAATTTCTGTTGTTGGTGATAGTTGGAGTTGCAGCTTATCCAAACTACCAGAGCAGAAAAAGACATAGACTGCACTCACATGATTATCCCAGCATGCATTGCAGGAAATAAATTACTTGACAGAAGACTGCCCAGCACAGTGAATAGAGTGTTCAGAACCATGAAAAGCTCCTCTGTATAAAATCAATAATGAGTATTAAGAACCATTGATAGCTCCTTTGTATAAGAGTCAATGACAAGTGTTCAGAACCACAGATAGCTCCTTTGTGACAACTCCAGTGATGATAGTTCAGAACCATGGACAGCATCTCTGTTATAGCAATGAAGAGTGATCAGAGCCATGGACAGCTCCTCTGTAACGGTAGATGATGGTTGTTTAAAACCATGGACAGCTCCTATGTAATAGCGTCAGTAATGAGCACCATGGTGTAGAACTCTGTTGTCCTTTGTTTGTTTTTTTACCTTCTTTCTTGACTTCTAAGATTTTAATTATGTTTCTGTATATATTTTAATCAGATTCAAAAGCATTTAAAACACCTGTGAATTAACCCTGAAAGTTTCCAAAAGCTCTGACCCTCTTCCCCGTGTGACCTCTGACCCCTGGCAGGGTCGTCTGTGGCCCAGCTGAAGGCGACGGATCCTGAGGGGGAGCCCCTGATGTATGGAGTCTCTGGAGAAGAGGCCATGAGATACTTTTCTGTGAATAAAGACACCGGGGTGGTTTGGCTCCGCCAGCAGCTGGACAGAGAGGTACACACACACACACACACGCACACACACACACACACACACACACACACACACACACACACACACACACACACACACACACACACACACACACACACACACACACACACACACACACACACACACACACACATACATACACTCCAAGCAAAGCCACCGAACAAAAGAGAATCACTCGGATCAATCCTGTAAACAGAGGATGTAAATGATGAGGAGGAGTTTAGCTGAGGGATGAAGAACTCACAGTGATTTTTCTGTCTCATTTTGTTTACTCTGTTAGTACTTTAAGGAGGAGAAACGAACCGCTTGGTGGCATGATGGTTTAGTGCTGATACAAAGAGCCGATCATTTATCCTCTTTATCATTTAATTCACTCCAAAAAGATCAAACCTCTTAGGACTAGAATCAGTCAGGCTAACATTTGTATATCTCTACATGGTCACAACTCTGTCTCTGCCGGGCTACATTCAGGTGAGATCAGCAACAACTCAGTCTTTTAAGAAAACCTGCAGGTATTTGAGTGTGGTTTAGCAGAAATGTAAAATCCAGTCACTGCAGCAGCTGAATCAGCTCTGCCTCCTTAAAATCATTCCTTTCAGTCTGACCTTTGCTTTCATTGAAAGCTTTATTTTGAAAAGTAAGTGGACGTTTCCTTTGCTTTTTTTCTTTTTTTTTTTTCTAAAAGATGATTACCCAGCTGTTACTCAAAGAATGTTTTGAATCTGTGAATATGTTGTGTGATGATTTCAAGATAAAACAGTCTGTCCAGGTGACTCTCTGACATCCAGGTTCACTCTGTGTCTCTGTTTCTTTCAGACAAAGTCGGAGATGCAGGTGGAGTTCTATGTCAGTGACATTCAGGAGGTGAGACACACCTGACTCACAAATACTTTGTACAACCACACCTCACACAAACACTGTCTCTCTGTGAGCTGTCTCACACCTTAATGTGTTCGGTGAGTTCAGTAAGGTGTGTGTTTGGAGCTGTTTCTCACAGGTTTTCTCTTCCCAGGTGGTCAAAGACACTGTAAACATCCAGATCGGAGATGTGAACGATAACGCGCCAATCTTCCATGGGCAGCCGTACACCGTCCACATCCCCGAGGTAAGACTGACAGGAAGTGAATGAGTTAGGTTACCACCATGTTTGAATGGGTCAGAGTGGGTGTGTTTGACCACATTTAGCTGACTGAGCAGCATTTGACCCGAGCGCTACATCAAACGCTTCAACCAGAGCACCAGCTGTGAAGAAGACGCAGCTCCAAACATTTCAGATTGATGCAGACTGAAGGTGCAGGAAAAGAAAGAACATCTGATGAATAAGATGCAGAGCAGGAGCTGTTTACTGTAACTCTTTTTACAGTTACAGCATTTACTGATCTCACTGTCTCACTTCGGTCTCTGCAGAGCATCCCGTGCTGAAGCTGACGTTAGCAACAGTAAAATGAAGTGATTTCAGAGGCCTGAGGTCTCTGAATCTGCTCCTTCAAAAACTGATCAGCATCAGGTCTCTGCAGCAGGATCCTCATTTCATCCTCTTGTGTCTGATCCACCTTTAAATGAGCTGTTTGAAAAACATCAAACCAAAGCAGAGTTTCCTCTCAAACGTCTCCGGCAGAGTCTTTTTGGAGGAGTGGATAGGAGAGGGTTCAGCTCTGTGTTTTAACAGCAGACAGCATGTCCTCTTTCTCTCTCTTTCTCTGCTGTCCTGGAAATAGCTTCATTTCTCTGCACTCCTGATCCTAAACGATTTGAGGCGTCGTCCTCCAGCTCATGTTTAGAGAGTGTTTGCACAGCCGCCTTTATAGGAGAGAAAAACACTCTGAGCAGTGAAGACCTCAATCTCTCTCCTCCTGCCTCTCACTCACGTCTCTGTCCTCTCTCTGCATCCGCCACCTCCCTCCGTCTCCCGTCTTCTCCACGTCTCCTCTCCTCTTTGCCCTCTCTTCATCTAATCCTTGATAGAAGTAATTGCCAGAGTGGGGAGGAGGACTTCAAACAGGCACACACACACACACACACGCACACATATCTGTTGTATTGGTATTGAGCATCCTTTCTGAGTCTTCACCAAATCTTCAAAGCCGCTGCCTTTTTCTCTCCTCGATCCATAAAGTCAGGCAAATAAACAGAGAAAGGACTGTTTGGACCGCCCAGCAGGGGGCTGTGTGTGTATAAGTGTGTGTTTGTGTGTGTGTGTGTTCAGCCTGCAGAGAGACGTGAGCTGCGTCTGACCCTGGTCCCTCTCGTGAATGTGTGTTTCTGTGGGGGGCTCTCAGCTCTGTGTTCCAGGTGATGAATACTGCTTGGTTATGAAGTCAGCTAATTTAAGTGCTTGTTTCTGTTTAAAGGTCTTCAAGGTTCCTGTGGGTCAAGCATTTTGTTTATCATGTTTGGACGAATGTTTAGTATATTAAGGAAGGACTGGAGAGAAGTAAAAGAAGAAGTGAGGAGAGTATGTGAGCAGGTTTTCAGTCTGTGAAAGTGTTGGAACTTTGAATCTCTGTGATAGATTGAATGAGGAGTGTTCAGCACCATGGACAGCTCCTCTTCAGGTCTTCAGAGAGGTCCTCTATCCATCTCTCATGCTCCCATGAGTAAAATGTAATGTCCCATGTTGAACATGGACCTCAAACTCATAGAGTTCAGACCTTCAGCCTCCTCGCTACCAGCTACAGGTTACCCACCTGTCAGTCAAATCAGCCACACCCTTGCATAGAGAAACCTGTTCAGTGTGGGCTGATAGAAAAAATGATCTATTCAGTCTGAAATCATGTTTAGAACCAGGCTGTAAACATGTTTAATTCTGTTGTACAGATCAGCTTTTTGAACAGGTGTGTATGTGGTTTCTGCTTTTTCTGTAGATAGCTACTAGTGGACACTCCAGTAACTGCAGTTTGTAAAACTCCAGCATCGACTTCATGCTTTTGGACTGGAGGCCTGGTTTTGCTCTTACTCATGTTTTGAAGAACCTTTCTTTTTTCTGTACTATATAACATTGTGATGGGTAGAATAGGAAAAGCTTTATTTCACCTGTGTTTTTGGCTTTTTTTTTTAATCCTGAGGCAGTATGGCAGTATCACTGTGTTTCTACTCAGTATTGCCTTGTCAAACAGTGCGTCTCCCATTATTATGCATACCAGTGATTCGTGCAGCACAGGGCATCAGGGGTAGGCCACTGCACCACGTTCCCTCCTCAATTATGCTGTAATTGTTGAAACCAAGGGGCAATACCTGGTTTGGAAAAATGAACCCGATGTGAAGGTGCTAAAAGTTGCTGATCATCCAGAATCCACATGAGACTGGCTGCAGAAAGACCAGAAACCATGTGCACACCAAGCCAGAAAAAACTCAAAACACAGCTTGTGTCTGAAACACTGATTTCGCGATCAGAACACACTTTACGGGGTTTATTTCTAACTCTGTGGTGTAGAAGATATTTGGATCATCTGGTTGTGTAATCAGACACAGCTTAGCTCACATGACTGACGGATTCCCTTTAGCTGTTAGAAAGGAAGCCCAGAGCCTCCATCATATCCAAAGTGGCTACGGGGATTGGCTTCATTTTACTGTTTCAGGAAAAGATGGATAAAGTCATGTAGACTACATCCATGTTTTAAACAGTCCAACTAACAAAGGCATTCTGAGTAAAGCTGCGAGCTATACCTCTACAGATGGGAGGGAGTTAAGTCGGCTATTTAGGACACAAAGTGATGGAGGAATCAAAGAAAGAGTGACCAGTGATACAGGACAACAACATGTGGACAGGTGAGGAGCAGAGTCCTCTTCATTGAGTGCAAGTGTGGCAGAAGCGACTAAGGAGGCATTTGCTTACATTTGTTGTCATCCGCCCATATACAGTATAAACGTGGACATAGTCTCCGCGATGTCACCTGTCTGTTCCTGATACCGTAGAATGAAGCCTATCTGCGGACGTAGCCACATTAGATATGGCGGGGTGCTTTGAGCTTCCTTTCTAACAGCTATAGGGTGCACGTCAGTTGCGTGAGCTGAGCTGTATCTCTGATTGGACAATCAAACGATCTTATTTTCCTCTAAACCGCAGAACTAGAAAAAAAATTCAGCCCCTGTACAGTGTGTGCTGATAGTGTAATCAGTGTTTATAGACCCAAGCCATTTTTTGAACCAGGCTGTAAATATGCTTTTTAATGACGTGAAAGTCTGTTTTTTGGTGTGTACATGACTTTTAGTCTTTCTGCAGCCAGCCTCAAGTGGATCCTCCATGAACACTTCCATATAGGCTTTATTTTTCTAAACCGGCTGTTCCCCTTTGCATTCACCTTGCCTCGAGGAAATGCCACCTCAATCATTTTCTGCCTATTCCGCTCATGGAAGATCACGGTCCTGAGTCCCAACGTTTGCCATATTTTATGATCAAGCTGTTTTTTTGTTTGTTTTGTTTTTTGCATGTTTTAAAATAGACGAATGTGTTCCTCTCCTGGCCACTTGCTGTTCTTCTGTGTCACTCTTCTCTACTCGTCTTACTTTAAAAATTTAGACCCGTTACGGATGGTATACCGTTTGCACCAGTCAACCACACAGCATGTGTGTAACACTAATATGCTGAGTCACAGTTAGTGCAGTGATCCTGACTCTCTGAGTGTTAAGCTCTCATCTAACGGAGTGTGTTGGTGTAACTCAAAGGTGAGAACATCAGGTAAGTCAAACAGCTGACCCAACGTTAACAAATCATTTATCCCTCTTTCAAAGTTACTCTGAGCAGGCTGCTGCTGACATCACTCTGCACTGACTTAGTTTAGCCAGACGCTAAATACGCCTTGACACACAAGGACCACCTGCTGTGATGTGGAAGGTTTCGGAGTCAGACACGGACAGGAGAGCATAGTGTTGGAGGCGAGGCAGGACACTGCTGTGTCTAAAGAGAGAAGCTGAGGGTGCAGCATGTCACCGCCTCCACCTCTTCTCCACCTTATCTTGTTTACCTCCAACTTAAGTCACCTGCATTTTTATGGCCTCATTACCTCAGTGACTCCTCCTGACCTGCAGCGGGCGAACAAACATGCTGCGACATCCGTCCATCAGCCTGTCACTCACGGAGGTTAGAGCTCCATCAGCAGGACAAGGCAGAGCCGCTGAGAGGGAGATGGAGGGGTAGACGGAGGTGAGAGATGACAGGAGAGCTGAAGAGGAGTGATGATGGAGAAAGACAAAAGATTCAGATGATGAGGTTTAAAAGACACAAAGTGAAGCAGAGTGACGGAGGAGAGACGAAACAGCACTCAGAGTAACAGAGAGGAGAAGAGAGGGAGGAGAGGGGAGGATAGCGGGTGAGTGTGTGTAAATGTCGTTTTAATTTGTAGAGCCATAAAGAGGGTGAAGAGAAGCAGGTGGGCTGCTAGCATCCCTCTGTCAGTGCTAATGAGGCGGCCAGATTTACAGCAGACACACTCAGAGCAGAGAAACACGAGACGCCACGAGAACACCGAGAGCGTCCCCATAATATTTAGACAGAGCAGCAGATGGAGTGCAGCACACACACTACTGGGGGGAAGGGAGATGGATCATTCTGAGGGGTTAGCATGATAATGTGATAATGCATTCAAAACTTTGAATGTGGAGCAATTCCTGTGATCAGTTTTTATGGTGACAGCTGGGGGTCTGGCTAATACCTGGAACAATCCTCAAAGGATTCAAACCATCAGAGTCTGCTGCAGTGGATAAACTCTTCATGTTGTGTTACAATAATAACAAGTCTACATCTCTCAGCAGGAACAACATTTTTGTCCTGTTATCCAGACTTGTCGTCTCATACCTTTATCATTCAGACCCTCTGTATTCAGTATCTCAGGATCTGAACTCTATCCTCCTCTGTCCTTCATCCTCATTGTCATGTCCAGCTCACAGACACTTGGTGCAGTGAAACACCTGAATAGCAGCGATGATGATGATGCTCTCATAAGTCTGTGTATCTGCCTGCAGAGCTGTGCTGTAATGCGGCACAAACATGGATTAAATGAGTTGGCAAACAGGCAGACGGGCAGGAGGCTCCAGGTGATAGATATCCAAACTTTATCTGTTTACTGTCTCTCAGGTGTGCCAGGCAGGTGAGTAAATCCCTCCTCAGCCTCTATTTTCTATCAGCCGTATCTCAGTGTCCCCCTCTTACCTGCGCTAAGCTCTGATGAACTACAGCTGCTGTTTGAGAAGCTGCTGCAGGTGAAAGCCCGCAGGTCAAAGTCAGACTCCTGAGGCAGCACGAGGAGGAGCCCTGCAGTCTGCTCCACAAATAAAAGTTTCTGTTTATTCCAAAGTTTTTAAGAGTCTTCCTCAAAACAGGCTGGACCAGGTTCAGTCATTAGAAACCTGAGCTTATTTAGTCCTCCTGGATGAAAGCTCACCGTTTAATACACAACACCTTCCTCATTATTTATCAAGTCTGATGAGAATCTTAGTTGGGCTTCAAACAGGTTTTTTAAAACTATACAGATTCATACAACTGTCACTCACAAAGGAATAACTTTCTTTAACAAAGATAAAATAACTCTGAATTTGTCCCACAATGTGAACATCTACACAAGGCGAAGTGTACAGTGCTATTGGGATAAAGATTAAAATAAGATTATATAATCAATGAAACCTAAAAAAATGTCTTTAGGACTATTAAACAACAAGAAATGTGCACATTAACATTAAGGTAAAAAAAAAATATACACAGATAAAAAACAAACAAACAGAAAAACAGAAACACAGCAGCTGTTTGTGTGATTAGCACCAGCTGAGTCAGTTTAGCATTGTAGTAATGTAGCATAGGATAATGCTACAAATTTAGCATGTGCATGCTAACTGGTAGCCACAGTGTGGATAGCAGACAAAGGATGAGCGACAAATGAGCTGCTGTTGTAAGTCACAAGAAACACTTTTAGACTTATATAAATGACAAAGTAAAGCCAAGATGTTCAGAGCTCCCCCAGCTGACTGTCTGCAGTACAGCTTATAAGCTCTGCGTCCTCCATGTTGACATATGAGAGATGAGTCAAGCTGTAAAATCCAAACTTGGGTCAGGTAAATGTTTGTTAAGTTAATTTTTTCCAAAGTTCACTCTGTGTGAGTGATTTGATGATATAAGAACAGGGATACAGAAGGAAAGAGGGTAGAGGTAAATCAGATTTTTGGAATTTTTTAGATCCACGCAGCTCCATGAATCAGAGATGAATGCCTTTGATTTTAGAATTGTGTTCTTCTTCTCCCTTTCTTTAAAGGGAGGTGGGGCTTAAATAGCAGGTGCTGTGGGCCACACCCTCAAACAAATCAAGGCCAAGATTGACAGCAGTGTTGACCAATAAGACTCCTGCATTGCTGTGCACTCTAGATAATCAGTAGAGGAGGAAAAATACAACAGATTAATACAGGAGACACTGAGCTTAACAGAACTGTGTGAGTCTGCTTCAGACCCACACAGGGATCTGGACACACTTGGAAGGGAAGGGCCGGGACATCACTACCTCAACCTCAACAGCTGACTGCTACTGAAAAGACTCTCACTACCAATGTAATGTTTTGGCTTCATTTTGTTGAACAGGTGGAGGTTGTGATGTGTTTGTCTTTATATGCAGATGATGGGCTGAGTAGTGACATTACCTAAATTTGAACAAGTTTTTCTCACAATAAAAAGTTTTATTCTCTTTCAGTTTTTTTAAACACTTCAATAAGACCCTGAACTTTACCTTCAGATCTGTAGTTCCTGTTTCTTCTCTGTCAGAGTCCTGTTTGCTGTGCTATAATGTTGAGCCCACTGTATGTGTCTGGCTTCTGTCTGTGTTTTTCTGGTACTCCTGATCAGTCTGCATCTCTCTCTGTTGGATGAGGACGTGTTTGGGGATCAGGTGCTCAGAGGCACTACAGCAGTCCTTTAGAGGAGACAAATTCAAACCAGCTTCAGTCCAGGCTCCAACTTTTGGCTCCATTCTCCTCCAAACACTCTGCACTGAGAGCGCGACAGCTTTTCACGCTCTGAACACACACACTGATGCTCTCATATTTAGGATAATATTGTCGGAGTGTGTTTGAGAGCTCCATTACGCTGAGAATGAGCTGTTTAGTGCTTGATGTGGACTCTGGCAGAAACACAGAGGCACCTGCTGTCTGATGTGCCCTCTGTCGCTGTCAGCTCCAACACACACCGATCTGTCACACTCCTTTCTTCTTCCCTTTGTTCACTCCTGAAAGCTCAGATTGGTCCCGAATCTTTAATCGCCTCCTGAATCTCAGCAGGTCACACACTCCAAAGGTAATTTGTTTACCAGGTAACAAACAAATCTTTCAGCTCCAAAGCAGCTCGCTGTGTGAGGATGACTAATGCCTCTGCAGCCTCACACCAACTCCAAGAAAACACTCTTTTTCTGTGAAGGAATACACATTATTTCAAAATAGGAGTCATCAAATATTTGTTCTGACTTCTATAAATTTATCCTGCACACACACACACACACACACACACACACACACACACACACACACACACACACACACACACACACACACACACACACACACACACACACACATACACACACACACACACACACACACACACCCGGGCTGGCTCTTAGTGCTGGATTTATCCCGTAATGATTTCAGTATCATCTCTGCGGTGCTGTAATTGAATCGGCTGGTTGACAGGCCTCACAGAGAATTCTGCCTGACACTAAGACCCTGAGCCCGAGGGAGGGATGGAAGGATTTAGGAAGAAGGAGAGAAAAAAATGGATCAAGTGAGAAGGTTAAATGGGAAGCAGTCAATATTTTACTCACCTCAGACTCCATTTATAACTTCTGCTTTATACATTTGGATTCAGAGCTCAAATCAACGTTTAAGTTCCTCAGAGAGCATCATGGTCAAAGAGCACCACACAGTTATTCTCTCAGAATAAGAAGAACTGTGCAAAAAGCCCATGGCTGAATAAGAGCAACGGTTAATAAAAGTCTGAGGAAGTCCTAAAACTGCAGGTCCTTGAGTGACTGACTCACTGCTGGAGACAGACTCTGGTGGACACTTGGGGAACTGCAGTTTTTGGGCTCAATTTTCATCCCCTTTTCTTTCTACTTTATTGATACGCCCAGATTTGATTATTCTATCAATATCGAACTCAGTCATCTCTTCAGCTCACTGTTGTGGCTGTCTGAGGCACGGTTCAGCATTTATTGATTTAAGACAGAGATGACTGCTTGTCTAGGATGTAGTTGTGTGGATCACTCTGATAGCCTGTGTGTTTGGATCAGTCTGCATTGAGGCAGTAAGTCTCACATACAGTACCTATAAGAGCAACATTTGAGCCTGAGCTTCACATTACTTACAGAACACGCTAGTACTAAAGGAACCAGATCTTGGTACCTATCCTGAGCTGAAGTGTCAGACTTTAGTCTTTCACTCTTTGAGCCCTGGCCTCCATTTTGGATCCCTGCTATAGGTAAATGACTTTACCAAATTGAAAAGAGTATATCTCTGCATCTACAAGGTCTATTTGAATTATTCTGGTGTCATAGTAAAGGGAACACTTGTTCAGATTTGTTCGGAGCTGTCAGTGTTGGTATTTGTGCAACTGGCTCAGAATAGTAACTCAAGTATTTCCCAAACAAACAGAAAGTTTGGTTGAAGTATAACTTGACGGCATTTGTAGCTGAGTTTCTCCTGTTTAATTTGGTTTGCAATTTGAATGTATTTATACATGATAAGTTCTTTGTTTAATGCCTTTTGTTGCAGAGCAACCTTAAAGTCCCCAAATTGGGGAACCTTTGAACAGGGGTTCCTAAACGTTATTTTTACCAAGGCCCCCCAAACAGCATTTGCTTCTGGCTGGGGACCCCCTTTGGAAACAGACAACATTTCAAAATATATAAAGAAAGGTCAACTTTTGGAAAGTTTTTTCATATTTTTATTCACTATTCAAGAACTATAACATTTGCTTTGAAAAGGAAATTTTTAACAGACAAAAGCCAGACTCACACAAGTGGGTGGTAGCAAAAGGGAGAGGGCATTTCAGGCCTCTGTCAGCTAGGGTGGGTTACTCCTTTCTTACATACAGCCAGTACTTCGACAGAGGAAGAGCCTCAAAGTTCAGTTCAGATTTCTAGATAGCTTTATGTCAGGCGCAAATCACCAGGTCAACACAGATCATGGCATCATCATGCCAAAGTTGCAGCTGTCACACAAGGTGCGATTAGTTACAATCGGAAACTCATAAATCCGACAATCAAGGCACTTCATGTGTTGTACGTTCAGGGCAACTGCGTATAAAAATGAAATAAAAAATGAAGTAAAATAATACTAATAGCAATAACAATAATTAGATTCTATTTTTTTCCTTTCCTTCCAATTTTCTGGTGCCCCTGGCAGACCCCCGGGAGGCGGTGGCCACTACTTTGAAAACCACTGCCTTAAGATGAAAAGAGTTAAATGAATGAGTGTCTGAGGTCTCTGTTGCTGAATCCATCGCTTATAGAGTCTGTGGTTATTCTGGATTATTCACACTTGGTCCAGAAGGAAGACAACGATCTGGGTTTGCCTTGGGGCTCTGATGGTGTATCTTTGTGTTTCTGATGGTGTATCTTTGTGTTTCTGGTGGTGTGTCCTCTGTGTTTCTGATGGTGTATCCTCTGTGAGTGTTTGTGTAGCGTTCCCTCTGCAGCCTGTTTTAAACAGACTGAAAGCTCTCATTCAGCTCACTGAGCGAAGCTTCATTTACAGACTCAAAGCTGCTCTCAGCTCTGCTCACCGAGCTGTCAGAGAGGACGTCTGTACACACACTTTCTCTCAGCATCCTTTCCAGTCCAGGGGTTAACGCTACAAACAGCGGCCGGCATCACGCAGCCTGTCACTCATGAAGGTAAATCACCTCCTCTTCCTCTTTATCTCTCTGTCATTTACTTTATCCCACTGAGCATGAAGAGCACCTTGATTTGTGCAGGCAGGGCCGCAGATTTGTCTGTCAGAGGCGGCAGTGTTTGTGAGTGACCATCAGAAAGTGTTGTTCAGAGGGAAAGACGGGGAGTGAGGGGAGAGGGTGAGGAGGGAGAACACGAGGAAAGACTGAATGAGGGCTGAGATTGAAGGGGGAGAGAGAACGGCTTGCTCTCCCAAAAGCCATTAAAGTTTGATTCTCCCACTCCTCACTCTTTGAATAAATCAACCTGTCGTTCCTGCTCTCCCTTTCTTTCAAGTGCATGATTCCCCCTCTCCCCTCCTCACCCCGTCCTCCCCCTGCCTGTGGCGTCTCCTCTCCTCTAACACTCAGCTGGCAGAGCGTGAATTCAGACAAGATTTCGCTAACATGAGGCACAGTTGTGCATCCTGTCAGTCCCCAAGTGTGTGTGTGTGTGTGTGTGTGTGTGTGTGTGTGGAGACAGTAGCATCCCCCCTGTCCTCGTGCTGTGTGTGTGATATCACATGAAACAATGCTAAAGAGGAGAGAGAGTCAGCGGGGCTCCGTGAAGCATTATGCAAATTCTTTTTCATTTTCTCTCCTCTGTGTCTCAGTCTACACCTCCTCCTCTTCCTCCTCCCCTCCTTCTCCTCTTCCTCCTCTTCTGTTTCTCCTTTTCCTCCTCGGCGGTGGCTGGATTTGCTCTAATAGAGCTTTATATCCTTTCCAATTTGCTGGAATCAGTTGTGGCTGTCACTTCCAGTGGGAGGATCTGTGGAGAGGAGCATTAAAGGAAAGTGATGCATTATGGGGAGAATATGGAGGAGAGCTACCTGCTGTCCTTTCTCCTCTGTTTGGCGATAAGTTATTTTCAGTCCAGTTTGAGAACAGAGCTGTCCTGAAGCTGACTCCAGGATCAGGTCTTTCTCTGACGCAGGCTTCCTGTGAGCTCTTCAGCACTGAGCTTTCATTGCGGCATATATATTTGCCGAGGTCGGAATTCATCCATGAAACAATCATGGCGTTAGTCCAGGCTCCTCCCACGGTCTATCAGCTGATCTAACCCCAGCTCCTATCAGCTGACAGCTCAGCTGATCACATCTACAATTCTACAATGTCATTCAGCAGACCCTTTTGTCCAAAGCCACATACAACACAAGCAAGAGTTTAGACAGAAGGGAAAACCTCAGTTAGTACATAAAGTTATTTGGCTGCAGGTGTTGACATCTGGTGCCTGAAGAAATGCTTTTTTTAATCTAAAATAATGTAGGCAAAGCTAACCATACCTAAAAATCATTGTCAACAATGTAGTTCAACCTCTCGCAACATTCAGTAATCAGCGTTAAACATTCACTAAGAGTTGGGTCTGAGACCTTCTGGTTCATTCTACCTGAAGAAAATAAGGAAGAGGGTCAGGTTAAGTGCCTAGGTGTTCCCTAAACAGATGAGTCTGCAGACATCGCTTGGAGGTAGAAAGGGAATATGTGGATCATATGGAGGTAGGTAATTTATTCCACCATCTGGGAACAAAAGTCTGGCTTGAGATTTAGAGCCATGCTGGGCTGGGAGCACCAGAGAGGCAAAGGCACATATATCACCCAACCAGCAAACAGTAAACTGTTGGTTCTTTAAACCCTCCTCCAGTCCAGCTCCTCCTTTCTGCTGTGTCTGATTTTATCAGGGTCATGTGGATCCTCATGCCTCAAATACACATGATACATCTGCAGTCTAACTCTGTTCTGTTGCGTTTTGACTGCGTTTGTCAACTTACACCAGCTTTGTGTCCAGTCCCACAAGCTGCATGACAGAGAGACACCTGGAGTCACAAGACCAAGAAGTTCCCGCACTTCCCACTTCATTGGTAATTCTTCCTTCATTCATGTTGGGCTGCGAAACCTCAAACCTGTTGAGTCCTGGTCTGGCTTAGCTCATTATGTGTTTTCATCTTCATAGTCAAGCCAAATACGAACTGATTTTGACAAAGTTTGTTTTATTTTGAAAGTCACTTGGAGTTTTTAGGTAGTTTCTGGTCATGACCTCCTGTCCTGCTCGATCTTTCCTACACTGAATTTATGCGTCACAGCCCTGCATCTGGCAAAAATAGAATGGCTGTGTATTACCTGCGACATGAGGAATGAGCCACACAGACGGACTGCAACAGACCTCATCCAGTGTTAGTTGGTGGACTGACTTCAATGGAAACCTATCTGATCCGATTGCCGTGATGGAGTGGAGACTGGAGACTGGACTGCAGAAGCATCTAGTGTATTTCATCTAGTGTATTTCAGCTGTAACTGATGCTCACTGTGCTCTGAACCTTTGGGCTCTTTGCTGATGCTCTCCCTACCTTAGACTTAAATACATGCATTTAGAGGAGAGAAGAGGTGTGCTCTTTCTGCATCAAGCTTTTCATGACACTTCATGTGGACATTTGGACAGACAGGAGGCTCCCAGAACAGAACATCCCTCCAAACATGACTCATTTCACAAAGATAATTAATTACCTGTCATTATATGACAAGAGTAATACAGGCTGACCAAAAACAATTCAATGAGCATGGATAGTCTGTTACAGGTGGTGTAGAGAAAGGTTTGTCAGCTTTTGTGTGGTTCAGTTTCAGATTATGTGTTTTAATATGTGTGCAGCTATTTTAAAACACTCTGTAATAGTCACAGTTGTGGTCATAAGCGTGTGTTTATCACTGTTAGTGTGGCTGACTGGATTTGTCTGTCTGTTCCTGTTAACACAGATCTCTATCCCTCAGAACTTTGTCATCTTGAAGCATTTTAGAGGTTTGTCCTCATGTTTGATGTGAAACTGATAAGGGGAGGAAATGAACACACAGATGTTTAAGTTCCATTTGTTTCCTTTCTGTTGTGTCTCAGTCTGTCTGCTTTAGCTCTGTAATAATAATCATTAACACATGAGGAGCTGCACAGATGCAAAGTCCTTGTTTAGCCAGTGTCTCTGGAAAGAGCTGAAACATCCAGACTGTGGACAGGGAGGGCTGTGCAGAAACATCCTGAAGTCCTAGAAGTTTGGGGCTGGAGGAATGAAAGATTAATGACTGCTGACAATGGAGATTTTTTACACTCACACACTAAAAACACACACTGAAAACACACTCTTAGGTGTTGTGAGCGTTAAAGCAGCCTGATGGGTGTGACATCAGCTGTGCTCAGTCAGGAGCATTCCGATTACTGGGATCATCTGGCAGGCTGAGCTGAAAGCACACAAAGCTTCATGGATTAGACTCTCATGGAGGACATTTGTTGTCATGCTGGGTTGTTTTGTTCGGGGTTGTGAGTCATAAAAACATTGAGAGTCCAATTTTATTTCCCGAGAAAAGGTTTTAAAACTCCTTCAATGACATTAAAGGCATAGTTCAGTGTTTTTAAAGTGGGGCTGTATGTCTCGTATCATGTCTGGTATCTGTATTTGCAACAACAGACGTCTGTCAGGTGCGCTCCTTCAATGAAAAATAAGCCTACAGTTTCCTTGCGTGTCAAGTCTGACACGCAATATGGCTTATTTAAATGTCAGTTGACCCTTTACTGAGAATTTATTCAGCCCTCTTTTTGACCATCAGAAAGCCTGTTTGTTCTTGCACTACTTGCAGACACAGCACAGATGTATTCTTCCTGCAGAGCTCTGATCAGCTGTTCAGGTCTGAGTTTAAAGAGAGAAAAAAAAGGACCAGACTACATGAAGAAGGATGCTAACAGAGAGCATAACACACTTTTTGTAGTCTACACATGTACACCTTCATGACTTAACAGAGGAAAAGGCAACTCAGTGCACTGAAGAAAAAAGTGGAGAAACTTCAGAAGAAATTACCTGGTGGTTCTGGTTGTAAACCGAGCGACTACTCTACTTTTTGTCAGGAGAGAGACCTGGTACCATCAGAACCTTTGAACCTTCACCATTCAGGCTAAACCATCAGATTACAAATGGCTGCAGTCCGTCACACACACACTCACACACACAAATATGCGTATTATACTTTTTTGTAGTGCGTGGAGTTTCAGAGTCCAAGACTTTAACATCAGTCTTATTAAACATTAACACATCGCCTGCTGCTGATACGGGTCAGACCGTCAGACAAGAAAAACTTCAAGACTCCTGACTGAACTTTTCCTTTCTCTGCTTCCTCAGGCTGTCACACACACACACACACACACACACACACACACACACACACACACACACACACACACACACACACACACACACACACACACACACACACACACACACACACACACAGACACAGGGCAGATGACAGTGTTATTTATTGATGCAGTGGTGTCTCCCTGAGGTTTGAGTCTCTGCACTTTGAGTCACTTTGAAAGAAAAAGAGCGTTCAGGGTCCAGAATGTCAGCTCTGCAGAAACAAACAGACTGATTCACAGAGGTGTACCCTTTGCATTCATGCCCATCAGAGGCTGATCTGATCAGATTTACATACAGCCATTATCAGTTCCTCCTCTCCTCCGTCTTGCTGATGTGTCTGCAGCAGTGAGGGGTGATGATTTATGGATTCAGAGCCAGGTCCAGCACCTGCAGCAGGACTTTATTCTCTCAGCTCAGTTTTCTCTGCAGGCCTCTCTGACTGAATCTTTGAACAGTTGGACTCTCAGAGAAGAATCTGCTGCTGCAACAAGACTTTCAGATTTCATCCTTCCTGCAGGAAGATGAGCACAAAAATCATCCTGAAGAGTTTCTTATTTCAAACAGGAGAAGATTTGATGGGTTAGGAGCTTTTTGGATGCAGACTACAAAGTAGATCTCCAGGTGATAACTCTGACTCCAAGAAGCTGTAGGTGTCCTTCAGTCCCATCAGGGTTTACTTTGATAACCCGGAGGCATTTTCGTCTGTATACGGTCATTGACTGAGCAGAACAGACAGCCAGCTGATGGGGCTGTGGTCCTAAAGGTGGCGGCAGCAACCAAAAAGTATGATGTGACTGAAACTGAGGCTGGGTGACTCATCCTGAATCAGTAAACCTTCATATCATCATTCCTGTCAGTTTGACTATGTGTCACTGGGTAATGAGCAGGATGTATTGTGAACAGGTGGTTATGGAAACTAGAATCTTCTCTTTGAAGCCTGACTCACCCTGTCACGAGTCTAATACGCATAACCACCAACTCACCTTCCAGGACTTCCTTTACTCAGTCCCTCACCAATATTGAGCTGCTTATACACTGCCCAGTCAAAAAATGTTACCACCCCCCAGAAAAAGGATAAACACTCTAGTATTTCATTGGACCGTCTTTAGCTTTGATTACGGCACACATTCACTGCGGCATTGTTTCAAGAGCTTTCAAGCTTCTGCAATGCCAGAAGATTTATTCCCATCCAGTGTTGCATTAATTTTTCACAAAGATCTTGCATTGATGATGGTAGAGTCTGACCACTGATGGAATAACCTGGTCATTCAGTATATCCAGGTAGTCAGCACAGACTGTTGCTGAACCTAGACCTGACTAACTGCAGCAACTCTGGATCATAGCACTGCCCCCACAGGCTTGTACAGTAGGCACTAGGTATGATGGGTGCATCACTTCATCCGCCTCTCTTCTTACCCTAATGCACCCATCACTCTGGAACAGGGTCAATCTGGACTCATCAGACTACATGACCTTCTTCCATTGTTCCAGAGTCCAATCTTTATGCTCCCTAGCAAATTGAAGCCTTTTTTCTAGTTTGCATCACTGATTGCTGACTGACAGCGGCCAAAATCTGCCATCATCAATGAAGATCTTGGTGAAAAATTAAAGCTCAAAGCGGTCCATCAAAATACTAGAGTGTATGACTGTTTTTTTTAGATGGCAACTTTTTTGGGGGCCAGGCAGTGTATGAGCAGCTTAACGTTGGTGAGGGATTGAGCAAAAAAAAAAATGTCATGAAAAGGGAGTCAGTAGTTATGCGTATTAGACTCATGACAGGGTAAGTCGGGCTTCAAAAAACAATTTATAGTTTCTATAACCACCTGTTCACAATACATCCTGCTCATTACCCAGTGACACAAAGTCAAGCTGACAGGAATGATGATATGAAGGTTTACTGATTCAGGATGAGTCCCTCAGCCTCAGTTTCAGTCACATCATATTTTTCAGCAGCTGCCACCTTTAGGACCATAGCCCCATCAGCTGGCTGCCTGCACTGCTCAGTCAATGACCTGCACAAGCTAAGACCTAGTATACAGATGAAAAGATCTCTGGGTTATCAAAGTAAACCCTAATGTGACTGAAGGACACCCACAGCTCCCCAGGGTCAGGGTATTACATGTGAGACAACGATGAACTTGTTGTCATCATGCAGTAAAATGGAAAGCTGTTTTTGGAATATAGTCCTCATTTGCCAATTCAGAGATATGAAGACCACCATTGGTGGTCACCATTTTGGAAATGCTGACTCTAATCTAACTTTTGTCGAGTTAACCTGGAGGGGGAGTTAAGGTGAGCATTTCCTCACTTACAGCTACGGGGTGACAACTTGTCAAGTCAAACATACACGCATGAGAACATGTGTATTTCTGCTGTAAAGATTGGCTTTTTAAGTGGCTTTGTATGTGGTTGCTGCTGTTTCTGCCGACAGACTCTAGTGGACACTCAGGTAACTCCAGTTTTTATCAATACGTTTTCAATTTCATGCCTTAGACTGAAGGTTGCTGCTTGGTTTGGATGAGGAGGATGCGCAGTCTAAGGTTTGACTCCCACCACTGATGCTAACTCTTCTCTCTCCTACAAAGAGCGTCTCTCTTCCCTGTCGTCACAGCTCTGACACCTCGAACCATCTCCAAAGCCTGCTCATCCATACGAGACCGGCCTTGTCCTCGCTCGTCTTCCTCTTGACCTCCTTCTCGGCGTCCCTCTTGTCATGTCCCTAACACGGCTCTTTGATGTATAATTGAGTCGTGTGCTTCAACGCCCCTCTCCTCCTCTCTGCTCCTCTCTTTCTTCTGTCCCCTCAGGCCCCGGTGTTTAGTGAGGGTGTGTGAAAGGAAACCGAGCCGTGGTTTATCACAGAGATTAGAGCAGAGAGGCGTTCAGATGTTGTACAGACAGAGTCACTGCTCATACAAACCCGAGGCATCGTTGCCGATGAATCAATAAAAGTCTATTATGAAACGCTGTTTGACGAGAAGAGAAGACGCTCTGGGTTGATGACACAGAAAATCCTCGACACTCCTCCTGATGAGCCGGTGTCGAGTCTCATCATTGAGACCTGATTTAATCTGACGTCACGCTGAGAGAGAGGAGGGAGGAGAGAGTGATGGAGAGAACGGCCTGAGATCTGTGGGAGCAGGTATGGTATTCAGGTGACCATCCTCCCATCATTTCCTGTTCTGAACATGAGTTAACTCTGGTGCATTCGGACCTCTCCTGTTCCTGCTCCTGTTCCTGGTCTTGTTCCTGGTCCTGGTCCTGCGGTATTTTCTGCTCTGCCTGTCGCCGCTTGCTGCTGCAGAGCTACATGCAGAGATTACAAACAGAGCTGAGTGAGGCTCAGTGGGGCTGGAATCTGTTTGTGTTTCTGGGAGCGTCACATTCAGTCCACTCCACTTCACATCACTACAGAGACATTTCACCACAAACCTCTGGGCTGTAATACATTGAGTTTACAGATACCATCTGCATCACAGTATGTTTCTATCTACACATGATCTGGAGTTCTTTAACAACCAAGGTCCAGGGATCAAGGGGGGACATTTAGTGTATTGATTTCACAACATTGTTTATTCTGTAGATCATTTCATCTCTGAGCAGTTGATTGTGTTTGATGGAAGGTTTCAAAGACCCTCATCATTAGTCTGTGCTCATATTTAAATCTCTTTGTTTAATCGGGTCTGCTGTGGCACAGAGGTAGTGTGGCTTATCAAGCTCTCTAAGTCTACATGCTGGAGTGTCCATGAGCAGGACCCTGAACCCTACACCTCCCTGAGAAGGTTTCACGTAGTGTACAGATGAACACTGTGAGGATCCATTCAGCATGAGAGCAAAGAGTCTGACAGCCGCTCCAGGGTAAAACTATGTCTGTAGAGCATAAACCCAACCTGTGGGACTAATGTTTGCTGTCAGGTATGTTCAGGCTGAGGTGTATTGGAGAAGTTCTGTCCTCTCTCTTTTTAGCCAGCTCCAGTCACCTGTAAGAGAGAGATCAGTTCCAGTTCATCTAAAAACAGACGTGAACTGAAATGAAGTTAACTATCAGCTCACAGACATCACTTTAGCAGATGAAGGCGTCCTGACATGAGTCCATTTCAGTTTTTAGTCTCACAATTAAACAACAACAAAAAAGTAGTAAATCTGTTAGAAAATAAACATTAGTCAGGATCTGCCTCAGCTAAAGAATTTCTTATTTTTATACAATAAGTTATATTTGGTGTAATGGCTCTGCTCTGGCAGCTCTAACATGCTTACTTGGAGTGCCAACACATAAAGCAGGCAGAGCACACACCTCTCTTCCATTTCCTTACAATAAAAGCTAGTGTAGGCAGAGCATCAGCAAAGAGCCCCAGTGTCAAGAACACATCAACCAACAGTGAGGATCCATATGACCCTGACAAAATCAGACACAGCATGGAGGAGGTGTTTTACTGGAAGAAGGGTTGAAGAAGTCTATGGAGAAAGATTATGAAGACGATTACAAAGAACCAACATTTTACTGTTTGCTGATTGGCTTCAGTGAAAATTCCTTTTTGTACAAGCTACATATAACCGTGTTTTTGTAGAATGTCCCATCTCCATTTCTTTCTGAAATAAACTTACCGTTCAAAGGCTCTAGGAAAAAATTGCTAGCCTCACTCGCAATTGATTCTATTAATCAAAATCATGCTTGTGAACTACTGTGGGTGAGAGCGACGTGCTCTTTGGATGAGAGATCAGAAGGGATATGTGGAGAAGATGTGAGACGAGAGAGACTTAGCGAGACACTGCAAGTCAGAAAAGTTCAGGCAGCTCACTCTCAAACTGAGGATGTGTCACGGTAGTTCAGAAAGAATACATAGTCGTAGAAAACAATATTATTTGTGTCTTGAAAGATCGTTCAAGATGCTCTGAAAATGGCTAGCAGCGGATGAGTTAATCTCGCATTAATTTTTAAAACGCATTAATTTGCAGTGTACTTAATCTTAATCTTATTAATGCATTTAAGTGACAGCCCTAGTCAATATATCAACCCTCATCCTTTACCTGGGCTTGAAACTGGTAAAGCTGACTCAAAAGAGACACGCAAGACCCACTGCTCATTAAGAAGCAGTAGGTGCTGGGGCTCAATAAATGCTTTCACATAACACTCCCTCAATTTGCTGTTAGTCAGTTGCTGGAGGGTCTGAAAAGTTGCTAAATTTAGTGACAAAATTAGGTCTGACTAAAGAGCAGCAGTCAGTTTAGAAAAATTAAGCCTTTACAGAAGTGCTAAAAGTTGCTGTTCCTCAAGGATCCACTTGGGGCTGGCTGCAAAAGGACGGCAAGTCACATACACTCTTGGCCAAAAAACAGACTTTTACAGCATTAAAAACCCTATTTACAGCTTGGTTCAGAAAAACAGCTTAGGTCTGAAACACTAGTTTCATTACCCGCATACACAGAGGTAATTTCTTTTTTTGTAACTCAGCAATTTGGAAGATATGAGGATCTTTTGACTGTCCATTCAGAGACATGGCTCAGCTCATGTGACTGACTGGCTCTTGTCATAAACTCTCTTCCCTTCGTCTGTCCTCCTGTGGTCTTACAGACGTTCAGTGCAGAAGTAGCTGTTATCTGCTGAGTGTATTTCTGGTGTTTTAGAGCACTTTGATGGATGTTTGCTTGGAAAATAAAACACTTGGTTATATGTGAAGACAGGAAATGGAGAAACATTTTTTCTGCAGAGCTAAAGTACCGTCAGCTGAGCTAATGTGTCTGAGTGAGAGCTGAACAGATGGTCAGTAAAGACTGGATGCTGTAAAGTGATCAGAAGAGGAGCTGCAGATCGTTGTGTTGGGACTGAAATTTATCCTTTCATCCTAATTACTCCAAACCATGCCACGCTCCTCCTCCTCCTCCTCCTCCTCCTCCTCCTCCTCCTCCTCCTTACCCACTTGCTCAGTCTTACGTCTTTACTGGAAATACACAAACACAGAGCCGCACAGTCTCAGGTGTCTCCAAACACACACACACACACACACACACACACACACACACACACACACACACACACACACACACACACACACACACACACACACACACACACACACACACACACACACACACACCTGTCCTATTAGAGCTCTCAGCAGATGGAGGCTCTTAAACGCTCTGACTGTGAGGTCCCAGCTGAAGTCAGAGATCGGAGATATGAGTTTAACCATATGTAACACACACACACACACACACACACACACACACACACACACACACACACACACACACACACACACACAGGCAGTGAGCAGTCGAATAAAAGATGTGCAGTCAGAGACAGAGGGTCACAGAGCAGCAGAAGCAGCCTGGATTCCTGTTCTCTGATGTTTCTTCAAATGTCTGAAGGCTCTGAATTATGCATCGGATGGGAAGTTTGTCTACTAGTGTGTGTGTGTGTGTGTGTGTGTGTGTGTGTGTGTGTGTGTGTGTGTGTGTGTGTGTGTGTTTGGAGACACCTGAGACTGTGCGGCTCCTGAAGAAGAGCCCATCTGCCCTCTCTGTAGCCCTCGCCTGAGGCTGCAGGTGGACCAAGGTGTTGTTGTAGAGAGCTGAGAGCCTGCAGGAGCCGAGCGAGGAGCTTCACAGGTCCACAGTTCAGCACGAAGAAGACTTTAAAACAAGCGCACACAGGGAAACAGGGCAAGAGAGGGAGTGTGGCAGGTGTGTGAAGCTGCAGCATGAGGTGTTGTCTTGAGCCGCAGTCGATGGACGATTCTGAAGTTCTGTCTCAAACACCTGGGTGGTTACATAATGAAGAGACTTGGGTACTAAGACCTCAATCAATCACTCAAAACTTTTTTACATAGTGCTTTTTATACAAAAATTTTTAACACAAAGTGCTTTACAGTCTATTAAAAACAAACCCGCGTGCACTTCAACCAAACCACCCTCATAACCTCAGCTAGTAAGAAGAGATAGATGGCACAGTGCTCAATATGAAGTGAAGTCAGAACATTTAGAGCTCCCCCTACTGACCTGCTGTGGTCATTAACCCTGCCTCCTTCTGATTGGACGGGTTAAAGTGAGATCAGGCTGAGCAGGAACTTCTTCCTGGACCTCAGCAGTCATACCATGACCTGGTCTCCCCTCAGTGAAAATGATGTCAGAGGAACATGGCAGCAGAGTGTATACTTGGCGCTGTAACCAGGACAGAGAACGACGTGCTGCAGATCTATATGGAGCCAGACGCTGGTTTCATTGTTCTGGACTCCTTTGATGTGATATTTTGGGGATTCCTCAGACCTGGCTCTGACTCAGCTGAGAGGAGAAGAAACCATGCATCCTTTCTGTAAACTGATTATCACCAAGCAGAGGAGGCAGCCAGATCTGCGGTGACTCCATAAATACAAACTACTTTTATTTCAGCTGAGAAGAGACGCTGCAGAGAACAGAGAGAATCAGGTCAGTGTGACTGCAGGACCACAAACAGGAGCAGAGGAAGAGGAGGAGGAGGAGGAGGAGGAGGAGGGAGACAGGAGGTCTGTTATAGAGCATCAACAGCTTATGACATACATGGACTAACACAAGCTCAGCCAACATCATGCAGCCTCTGAATACATGAGCATCATCAGCGTACAAAGACAAGTAGACTCAGCAGCTCAGGCTCAGTCCCCTTCTGTAAGTCTGGACTGTCTCCTCTGCAACCATCAGAGACAGAACAATCCCCATGTCTGAAAAAAAACTGTAGAGTCTGAATGTATGAAGCAACATCACATTTTGAGCTGTTATCAGCGTACATTTATGGTATCTTGATATCTTGCTGATTAAATAACATATTTATATCGACGTTATAAACTAAAGGGGGAAGTAGACCTGTTATATTTTTACTCTTCTCAATGAGCAGAGTAAGATTGGTTTCAATCACTGAAAGAGATTCATGAAAGTTAAGAGGTAAAGAATCCAAAATCACACAGCTCTAAATTAGCAAACAGAAAAACCTCAGGAGAGCCAGCAGTCCCAAACTCAAAGGCCATTTTTAAAGCCTGGTATCAGGTGAGACTCATCCTGCTCTTAGCTTACCTGCAGGGAAAACAGAAGAGAGAATGCAAACACAGAGAAATAAGCAAAGTATATTTCTTCTTTCAAAGATTTAGGGGGGACTCACATGGTTCAACTTTCAGCTTAAGTTCTGCACCTCTCTGCCGTTTGCCCTGGTTTTGTGTCTGTTTGTTGAGATGAGCTGTTTGCAACTTCTCTCTGTGCTGCACACAGCTGAGCTGTTAACTCTCACCCTGACAGGGAAAAACTCTCTACAGACTAGTTTACCTCCTGAGTTTTAGATTAACAGGAATATTAGAGCCACATACATGACTTAAAATTGTTTTATTAAACTGTAATGAGCCACTTTAACTTATCAGTCCAGAAAAAATTCTTGTTTCAAGCTGTTTAAAGATAAAAATGAGATCTGAATTGCTTGTAACAAGTAAAAACATCTGCCAATGGAATAAGAAGAATGTGTTAGAAAACTTGCTTGAAACTAGTATATTGTCTTAATACAATTAACTTTTCTCTTGTTCCACTGGAAGATTTTTTTACTTGTTACAAGCAATTCAAACCCCATTTTGTCTTTAAATAACATGAAAAAAAAGTCATTTTTCTGGACTGGTTAGGTGAATGTGACTCATAATAAGCCTAAGAAGACATTCTCTACTGAAAATCGGACAAAAACACTTGATAAGGTTTCAGTTTTTTGCAGTGAGTACTCTTTAGAAACTCCAGTTAGTCAAACAGCTGTTCCTGATCTGGGTCTCAGAGCATATGTTTTTCCTCAAAATGATGCAGAATGGTTCATTTTACTGATTCACAGATATGCTACTGTCTCTGCAGCTATGTTAGAGGTGTGTTTAAACCTTTGCCTGTGCTCATAAATGAGGTGACGTCTTTATAATTTGCATGTTTAACAAGAGCCAAAGCTGTTCAGTTCTTAAGTTAATCTGGATCTGAGTCCATGAAACTGTTTATACTCTGCAAACGTGTTAGTTCAGATGAGCCCTTAGTCTTTAACCTTTCTGTCTTTCCTTACTTTCTCCGGTAAACACACCCTGATGTTAAACTAACCAGACCTCTGTCTCCATCTTCGTAAGATGAGTTCATCCTCCACAGTCTGTGATCAGAGCATTTTTAAAACCTCAAGGTCAAAGATCATCCTGAGTGAAACGTTGGTGTTGAGCACAGTCAGCTGTTTTTCTTTGTGTTCAGGCACATCTATCTGTAAATCTCTCTCTTCCTCCTCCTTTATGTCACTCTCAGCTGATTAAAGATGTTTTAATCTGTAAACCTTCTCCCACTGAGCACCTGTTCAGGTGTGTGCCCTCACTGTAAAGATCATGAACACAGACAAACAACAGGATCACTGAGGCTGTGCAGCTCTGTGGAGGCTGCAGGGTGATCTCTACACCGCTCTGCTTTCGACCTCACGACTCCCTCACACATTCCTACACACACGCAAACAGAAGCGTCGCCTGGCCTGGTCCCTGACTCCCTGATGTCTTTAAAAGAAAGTGTGGTCTGATTAAAGTCAGAGTTTTATGGGGAAATGTGGGAAATATGACTAAATAAATAAATAAATGTGGAGTGTCTCGGCCCTCCAGGCAGCAGCCGTTTATATGATAATCAGCTCCACTCTAATTTGCATTTAATTCTATTTTAAAAAATGACTTCTTAAAAGAGAAGAAGTGCAGAAGAACAGGAGAAATTATGTATGAGAGGAGCCGATCCTGCAGGAGGAAAAGCAAACAGGCAGTCTTATCGTTTACCTCCGTCTGTTTTTCATCAGCTTGCTTATTTCTTCCGCCTCATGACATTACCATATGTGTGCCCACTTCATCCCTGTGTTCATTTACATACATGAAGCTGTTCACCTTCAGCAGATTAATCTATGTCTGCAGAATGACTCCAGGAGCAGCTTCAGGTTCCATTCAAATGCTGAACTTTCAGATAGATAGAGAAGTTTTAAACACAAAGACCACTTTACATTAAAACAAAAACCTCCTGATGCTGTGATGATTCAAATGGGGTTTGATGGTTTGAAAATCAGTATTTTTCAAAGTAAAAATTAAAAGGCTGAGTGGATTTCATCATCAGAAGAATCTACAGAACATCAAATTATTAAAGGAACCACGGACAGACCACAGGCTGAGGCCTCTGACGTGTCCATCCTGTCTCTGTGAGGATCTCTGCAGCCTGATTACCTTTACACTGAAACTGTGTGTGTGTGTGTGTGTGTGTGTGTGTGTGTGTGTGTGTGTGTGTGTGTGTGTGTGTGTGTGTGTGTGTGTGTGTGTGTGTGTGTGTGTGTGTGTGTGTGTGTGAGGCAGTCAGCTGTGAGCTCTGATATAGAGGTGTCCTGACACTGATCAAAGATAAAGTTTCTCTTTGTTTGTTGTTTTTCTTTGCTGATAAAACACACACAAGCATGAGCACACGCGCGCGCGCGCACACGCACACACACACACACACACACACACACACACACACACACACACACACACACACACACACACACACACACACACACACACACAGATTCAGAATTCTTGTTCAAGTTTCAAACTGTGAGGTTACCTTGTGTCGGAAGTAATCCAATCCAAGGATGAGACACTTCTCCAAAAGTCACCACAGAATGACTCAATCCGTGACATCACTGATTGGTCAGTGTCTTTAAGAGCATTTTAAACTACACCAACTAATCAGAAACGTCTCTCTCTGCGCTGTGGTATCTGGAGGAACATTCCGGTATGTTAGCTTTCAGAAGACTGAGGCTGTATTTCCAAACTGCCTACTACATACTACACATGAGTGTAGTGAAACATGTAAATGTGGTATGTAGTAGGGACTGCATACTGCCTACTGCTTTTACATGTAGTATGTGGTATGATGGTTTTGTTGGGTCTGTTTTGCAATATGCTACTCTGATTTTCAGTTTCGGAGGGCGGAGCTACAGGTGATGATTTTTTTCTTAAAAATGTACGAAACAAACTATGAGTAGATTGGGACATTGTAGTTATATGTTAATCATATCACAATTCATATTTGAATTTTAATCTTACACCAAAAGTTGTTTTGTTTATTTTAAAAAATATGGAAGGGATTGACTTTTTATGTTTACAGCTGATGGAAAACCACTTCCATATAATTCACGCATGGTTAAAAAAAGTTAATTATTTGTTTATAAGAGCTTTAATGAATTTGTAGAAGTAAACACCTCTTTAACAACTAGAAGTGACAAGATTTACTAGTGTTTCTTTCTCATTACTTCCCTTCTATCTCACGGACTGTTTAACCTTGATGTTGTTGTGTTGTAGTTATAGTGCTGACTCATTACAGTAGATTAGGGTAATTCACAGAAACCTGCCACTTGCATGTACAGCGTCAGCCCCATGCATTGTGGGAAACATTACGACAGGTAGACTGGTCCATTGCATACTGAGAAATTTTCCTGGATCAGTGGGACATCTGGGGATTTTAGGTATACTGCAGATTTAACAAGTTCTCGCATACTGAATTTTGGCCAAAATAGTGGGTACTACTAGTGCAGTAGGCAGTTTGGGAAAACAACAATGTTTCTGAGTACTTTGAAGGCCCTTAAGGAGACAGTATCAGTCAAAGAGGCCGCGCCCCCTAAACCTCCCTCCCTTTGACTCTTATTCTGCTGCACACAAGTGAGTTGGTTATAAATTTAGGCCTAGAATTGACTCTAGTAGGCTCTTAAAGAACTGCAGTTTATTTTTACATGGAGCTCTTTGGGGATTGACTCACTGCTGGAGACAGACTCTGGTGGACACTCAAGGAACTGCAGCTTTAGCGACTCCTGAATTGTCTTGTATTTCAGCCCCTTCAGATCTCTCAGCTCTGTTAGACCTGAAGGTTTTGGAGCAGACCTCATAATGGAAACACTCTCTCACACAGAGAGAGAAATTCATGGTGTGTCCTTGCTTTTAACAGCGTTTCCCTCTCTCTGTTTGTCCGTGTGGAATCATTTTGTTCGGCTGAGTGCTTCTTCAGAAAATCGTCCATCGCTCAGCGAGGCTGCCGAGTGGACAGAGAGGGAGGCAGGGCCAGATCAAGATGGAATACAGGAGCTTATTACCCAGACATTTCTACACAAACATGTCTCAGTACAATCTGCTGCATTGTGTTTTCCTCCGCTGTTAAACTGAAACTCATTGGGCAGCAGGGGTCAGGTGGATTTACAGGAGAGGAAAGAAGAGATATAAGGGAAGAGGTCACAAACTGTGGATCTGACGCTCCCGTTAATGATCTGTAAGAGGAGCTAAAAGCACAGCTGAGGGTTTAACATCCCGGTTTAGGGCTTTAAAAAGTTTCTGTTCCTTTAGACTCCGACTGCGTCATGCTCAGACTATCGTTGCATGTTCAATGAGTCGTGTGTGACGCTCAGCAGGAGGCCAAACACCTGCCAAAGAGTCTAACAGGATGTTCTACCTGGAGTTAAAGCAGTGATGGCACACCTGTGATCAGACCACATGGTGTCTCTGTCTGCGCTCTACAAACATCTGAACACACACCTGGGCTTTAACTGCTGCTGCTCAGATTACACATCTTTATGAGGAGCTCTTCATCACTCCTCCTCCTCCTCCTCGTCTGTCTGTGGTGTCTCAGGTGGAACAGGAGCTCTGCAGCGCTGAGCCTGCTCTTTGTGTCCGTGAGGGGAATAGTAAAGTCACACATGACTTTATGAGCTGATGTCTCGTTGCTCTCTGATGTTGTTGCTGTTTTACAGTTGTTACCCTAAACCCGAAGAGGGAGTGTTGTTTCAGCTGAGAGCGTCTCACACACACACACACTGTACAGCTTCTCTCTTTCACACACATGAACACAAACACACACACATCTTTGACTGTATCCATGAGGGCTGCATGTGTGGACACAAACAGTAATCTGATCATTTTTTCCTGCAGACTCCTGCAGAGTCTGAGAGGTCGGGTCAAGTCCATGTGTGCACACAGCAGGTAACAGTCAGAAACATCCACAGTGAACACAGTGAAGTGTTTGTGTTTCCCTACACAGAGAAACTCTCCTGCTGGTATCAGGGTTTAAAAATCCTGAAACCAGGAGGAAAATCCTGAGACTTCATGTCAAAGGTATGTCAGGTTCACAGTCAGGGCTCACTTCCTCCTGACTCGACTTCATCCTTCTGGTCTCTGTTGGAGCTCTAATTTCATGTAGCCTCAGTGTTAGCTCTGCACACTCACTGCTCTTTTCTTTTTTCTCTCTGTGGACTCATTCCTCTGCGGAGCTTTAGCGTTAGCTCAGTCTGAACTGGCTCATAAATCAGGTTTGGTATAATTCTGCTCATTTACTGTTGGAGGCGTGCAGATGAAGGACACTTAGTCTTGTTTCAATATCAGTGAATTATTGATAAGCTAATTTCGGGATGAAGTATGGCGCTGTGTGTCACCTCCATGATTAATTGAAGCGTTTCAGTGATTCACCTGCTTCAGCATCTCTGCCAAACGGCTCACTGAGATCATTAGCAGAGCCCCGACGTGACCCGCTCAAACACCAAACTCACCTCCTCGCTGCACCCAGAGAGCAGTCATTTCATTAGGTACAAACCGTGTGTGGACACAGATTAGAAACAAGTTGTTTTAACCTCTGTGATTTTTATGTGAGCAACGCTTTTCTGTACAGGGATCATTATCAGGTAAGGATGTTTAAAACTTAAGCAACTGCAGCGGTGCACAGGACCCTGCTCTGGGTAACTCTGATTTACCCGTCAGAAGATTTGACATTAATGGCTTCATTGTGGACGTCATGCACTGGAAAACACACATTCAACATATTACCAGGAACGTAAAGAGCATTAATAAGCTGTAACTGAAGGCTCTGTAGGAGGTAGCCTTAAGGGGACACCCAAAAAACTGCAGTTATAGCATTCTGTAATAGTTTTCTGAGAGGAAACTTCTCGTTGTGTTTCTCTAATCAAGGGTAACACCTCCTCTTCAAGCGTCTCCAGTCTTCGTCTCAGAGGGTGAGCTGTGTCTATGGTGTCTCTCTGTCTGTGAACTGAAGGTCAGACCTGATGAAGCAGAGAGCATCCTGTTTCCCTTGACCCCACAGACTGAGCTCAGGTGTTACGCTGACGACTCCTTTCTTCATACAGCGGTCATATAGCAAACTCACAGACCTCAGAAACATTCAGCAGGCATTAAGACTCTTTAGTTAACATCTGATTCCTCCCTCACCTCTTAATTATTCAGCCTCTCCTCCTCCTTTGAGGTTCATTCTTTCACATCAGGTCAATGCTCCGCCGGCAACGCTGTGATAAGACGCCCCATGTGGGAGTATTGATGGAGGGACAGAGCTGTGGAGGCAGGCGGTGAAAGGCTGAGCGGGCACAATCACAGGCCTGCTGGGCAGGAAGTGGAGCGCAGACAGGCGGGGAGGAGCTGAAACCCTGCGAGCGGTGTGGGTGTAATCACGGCTCTATTGTGGCGAACAGCTGGGCCTCTGGAGCTGACGGCCGCAGGGGGTCCAGGCCGCGCGCTGCCCCTGCAAATCACCATGTCTTTAACATTTCTGACAAAATAAGAGCAGAACAGGGAACTCTGAGCCTGTGGGTTTGTCGTGGCCTTTACCAGGATGAACAAAAGTCTGCTTCTATTCGAAGACCAGGAATAATACGCCAAGGACTGACTTAACGCTGTTTATCACTTCATCAGGACAGGACGTGACTGGAGATTTAGTTTGACTATAAGAGGAACCTGTCACACCTCCAGGTTCCTGGAAGTGGAGAGTAAAACCTGAGACTGGAGCCACGTCCTGCCAAACAGATCCAAATCCTGGGTGTGAACCAATGAGGAGGAAGCATGAATTAATGACTGTGTTCCAATGTGTTGCGCTGTTAGCGCAGACAAAGCGAACAGCTGACAATCCTGTTTGTGTTCTTTGTGGATGACTGATGTGGGTCTGTTTTTAAACAACAAATCAAACATGCAAGGAGTATTTTTATTATCAATCTGCAGCCAGAAGTCTGTGCATGGAGCTTTATTTTGAAATGGAGGTGACTTCCTGTCTGGCTCAATGAACATTTGACAAACTCTTCATCAAATGTGTCTTAAGTGCATGTTTTTAGCGCTCCAGGAACTGAGACACACCACCGCACCCCACTGTGGAGACACAGCTCAAGAGTGTGTGGATGTAACATACTGTTGAACCTCACAATCAGGTTTATTATTAACAACGAGCTGACCATCAGATGATGAGATAAACGCACAATACCTGACATTTCCCACCTCACAGCCAGTCATTTTGTTTGTTTGTGTGTGTGTCTTTAGACGTGGTCTGAGGTGCTCTCTTGGGTCGTCTCTGTGCAGAGCTTCAGGTTGTGTCAGGTTGCGTCTGGTCGTGTGAGGATGTGTCTCTGATAAATGAACTCTGGGCCTGATAGGTGGGAGCTGTAATGAATGCGTCCTATGAGCACTTGCTGACTGAACAGAAGAATACTAACCAGCTCTAATGGACTCCTGTTTATCCTCCGCGCTGTTCTTCAAACACAGACGTTATGGCGCGATGATGATGGAGTCTGGCGCTCCTCTGAGAGCTCACAGTGACATGCAGCTGATGTAAAGTGTGTATCATTTACTCATGAACCTCTGAACCTTCATGTTCAGCCCAATGATTACTGATATTTGTCAGGAGATTTTGTGTTGGATCATGAAAACGGCTGTTTCTGACTCCTTCCTCCCCTCTTTCTTCACTCTTAGTCGTGCTGCTCTTACTTTTCCGTGGCAGGAGTTGTGTTTGGATAATTTGCATAATTTTTTCTGAACCAATCACACTCTAATTTGGGGCTTTTAGCTGGTGCACCTGAAGAGTGTAATTTTCCATCACGCTGCAGAGTGAGCTGAGTGGATTTGGCTGCAGTTCCTCCATCACCACAGAGACGGAGGAGGGATGAATTAAACAGAGTTGTTGTTGGATGGAGCGGCGTTTTACTCCCTGAAGGAGAAGAGAGCAGAATCCATTACTGATCCAGCTCTCAGAGGACTTCTTTCATCTCCCCTGGTCCCAGAGAGAGTCTGCTCCGTGTAGTCCTGAGGTCTGGTCCCTGAAGTTTCAGCAGCCCCAGAGTCTGGGAGAGATGTTGGACCTGAAGTTTGACCCTCAGGAGAGGAGCCGTGTCGGCTTGTCTTTGGCTCGAGCAGTGGGAGGAACGGAGCGAGCTCCAGAGTTCAAAGAGAGCAGAGAGTCCCCTCTTCATTACAGATGGCTCACGGCTGTTAGGGACTGTCTCTGCTTCTCCTTTCTGTCTTGGTCTCTGTCTGTGTCTCTGATGCAGTCTCTTATTTCACTCTGTCCTCCTGAGTCTGCTGCTGGTTCAGGCGGACATAGAACTGTTTCTGGAGTCTGTTTTCTTTAAATGTTTTTTTCTCCAGGTCAGATGTCTGTGGAGGTTTTTTTTTTTCACGTCTGGTTCAAAGTCAGGGTCTTTCTCTGGGATCAGTCCATTGTGATCTTTGACTTTACAGGCTTCAGGACTACATATTTCTCTGTTCTGGAGCAGCTCTGTTTCAGACCAAAAGATCTGCTGAAAGTTTGAACCTCTGGAGAAAAGGGTTAAGTTGCTGACCTCAGATCAGTTTAGGTTCAGTGATTCTGTTTCTTGTGCTGGTTTCCAGAGTCAGCTGGTCCTAATGTGAAGGATTTCAAGTCTTTAGGAAAGTTTCATGAAAGATAAAACAAAAGTGACTGACAAAAAAATATCTTAACTGGCAGGTTTAACAAACTGTGCAGATGGTACTTGTTTCCAAATATCAGCATTAATGTGGTGTTCAGTCTGGACGGCTCTCAGCAGGAGAGTTCATCTCTTCCTGTGATCAGTTTCATGAGCTAGTTTGGCTCTGTTCTAAGAATCAGATTTATTACAGATCAGTAATTACATTACAAGGAACTTTCCTGATGGTCTAACGCCTCAAATACACCAGATATAATTGGAGTCCAATTCCGTTCTGTTGCGTCTTGACTGCATTTTTCAACTCACACAGGCTGCATGTTCAGTCCGACAAGCTGCGCGTCTGACAGACAGCTTAAGTTGCAAGACCAAGAAGTTCCTGCACTTCCCACTCCATTGATCAGCTTCTCCTGATTCATGTTGGGCTGTAAAACCTCAAACATGTTGACTCCTGGTCTGTCTCCACTCATTATGTCCATTTGTTGTCGATTTTGACAGAGTTGGTTTTGTTTTGAAAGTCCTTGGGTGTTTTAAGGTAGTTTCCGGTCAAGACTTCCTGTCCTACTCGATCCCTACTCTGAATCTATGCGTCACAGCTCTCCGCCAGGCAAAGATAGGATGGTTGTTTTTGCTACCCCAGGGTTAGCAGGGGTCAGTGCCCTACCACTTGATGGACCAGCCACCCAGATGGACTGCAACAAAACAGATCCAGTGTAAGTTGACAGAGTGACCTGAATGGAAACCTATATGATCTATTTGCCGTGACGAAACGGAGAAGGACAGAAGACTCATCTGGTGTATTTCAGCCATGATGGTGCAAATGGTAAAAAAACAGCAGGAGGTCAGCCGGAGGTCAGCCAGAGGTCAGCGGGGGTCAGTGTCTAGTCATGGTAGCAGCTTACCAGACCATGGCAGAGGAGGTGAGGAAGTATGCCCTTTACAGACTTTGACAGGTTGAACTGGGAGCTTCCTGCCTTTCCAGGTGCCAACGTACAATGCCAAAACCTGAGGCAGGGAGAGCACACCTCCCCTCTCTCTCATGTTCAGACATGAGGAGCCTGCAACAGGGAGAGCATCAGCAAAGAGCCACATTGCCAAAATATACCCTCGTCCAGATATCACTAGTTTGTCAAAATGGCCAAGCAACTTTATACCCTGGGCATGCTTTGGCTTAGACCAGTTTATACCCCCAGGTATACTTTGGTCTGGGTCACTCTAAACCCCCCCAATTACATCAGCAGTAATGAGTGATCAACACAATAAATATTTTTCAACTTTTAATTGACTGTATGAAAAAATAATTTAAGGGTCTGATGTTTAGTTTGTTTCTTTCTTCTCTTCCATTAAAAATTAACAGGAGTTTGCCTTCACTTTTTGTTGAACAAATCTGCCAAAGTCATACGTTTGCTCTCCGCAGGGACTTGTGTCTTTCAGGTCAGTGGTCTGCGGTCTGACCATCTTGTGGTCGATATTTACGTGTATGTTGCATGTTTGTGAGACATTTGTGGTGTGTTTGTGGAGAGGTAATTGGACACTGTTATAGGATAATAAAAACCGGTTCACTGCGGTGCTCTCACACTCCGTCACACACATCCTGGTAATCTGCGTCACTTGGTGAAATCAATGGGCCTTATTGGAGGAGCTAAAGGTCAACATGGACCATCGGATGCACTCCATTTACCGTCCCTACCTGATGCTGTGTTTCCTCTGACTCTCAGGGAGGAGAGAAAGTTTCCACGAGGCCTCTGTCAGTTTAATAACATCTTAGATAACTGGTTATGATACCTGCTATCCCATTCAGTGTGAGCTGATACAGAAATGATTGATTCAGAGTAAAATCATGTTTGAACCAGGCTGTAAAGATGTTTATTTCTGCCATAAAGTTCAAATTTTTGAATGGCTGTGTGTGTGGTTTCTGCTGGCAGACGGGCTCTAGTGGACACTCCGGGTACTGCAGATTGTTACACCTCAAGCCTTAAGGGAAACTGGTCACACACACACACATGCGCACTGTTCAGAGTGGGTCATCCCTGCATCTCCCTGAAGGTTTGAACCTTTGTTGATAAAAGTCTTTGAACACAAATCACTGTCAAATCAGAAAGATCAAACCTGTGTGTGTGTGTGTGTGTGTGTGTGTGTGTGTGTGTGTGTGTGTGTGTGTGTGTGTGTGTGTGTGTGTGTGTGTGAGTGTGTGTGTGTGTGTGTGTGTGTGTGTGTGTGTGAGTGTGATGTTGTTTACTGAACCTGGTGGCGTTTGACACAGAGTGTGTTAATGAGTCATTGTTCGCAGGCTGCTGTGCAGAGACAGATACACACCAGCATGCTGCAGGGGAGGAAGAGGAGACACACACATACTGATCACACACGCAAACACACGCACACACCCTCTTCTTCTTTCCAAGAACACACACCTAAAAGCTCAGCTGTCAGACTGACTCCTTCACATCAAAGCAGAGTTGATAAAGCAGAAACCCTGCCAGACACACACATGCACACAAACACACACACACTCAGAAACATCAACAAACAGAGACATTTATATCTATTCACCTCCACTTTGATTTTTCTATTTTTATCCTTTAATGTGTGTGTGATCAGTGTGTGTTTGATATGTGTGTGTTCAGTCTGTGTTCAATATATGTGTGTGTGTGCACGCGCACACGCTGCAGGCTTTGAGCTACCTTTACAGGTGTTTCCAGCTCCCTAAGCAGACAGGTTGACAGGTGTAATAAATGAGGCAGAGGAGGCTCTGATGTTTGAATGCTGCTCTTATTAGTAAGGGGAAGGGGATTAAGACACACACACACACACACACACACACACACACACACACACACACACACACACACACACACACACACACACACACACACACACACATACACACACACACACAAACCTTTCAGAGTAAACAGTTACACTCAGCTCTTTGATTTATTGCAATCAAACATTTTAAGAGAGTTTAAGTTTGCAATGACCTTTGACCTTTTGCATATTTCAGCCTGCAGGTTAAGAGTCTGAGCTCTATACTGTCTGCACTCACACACAAACACACACACACACACACACACGCACACACACACACACACACACACACACACACACACACACACACACACACACACACACACACATACATAATATTCACAAATGTGTGCGTTAATCTACAAATATGTAGACTGGCCAGCAAATAATATACAGTCTTAAATGACTGAAAAGTCCAAGTGTTGTTTCTACAAGACCTGAAAATACACACAAATCATCTGTAACAACTGGCAGGCCTCCCATTTGGCTGTCTGTGTACTTTTGATTTGAACTCAGGCTTGCAGACACAGGATGCCAGGTATGGAGCTACTATTGTAACACCACGCCTCTGTCGCTATGCATTCCACACTCCACACTCTGTGTGAGTGTCAGTGTGTGAGCGTGTGTGTGAGTGACAGGTAAGCTCCACCTGGAAACCCTCCTCTCTTTCTCTCCTGTGTACCTGCAGGCCTCTCATCTCTTATTAATTGTGTCTTCGGCAGTTTTCCGATAAAATTCCAATTAAAGTGGATTTCTTTAAACGCAGATGAGCTGCTAGAGCTCCTGAGGACACACACAGTCTTTCCAAGTCCTCACCTTTACACACCTCTGACTCTGGGCTATCAGACACACACACACTTCTGCACAAACGTCCTGCTTGGATCTCACCTGTTAACCTGTTCACTGTTAAACTCAGATCATGCCTGACTGTTTCCATTCATTTATCAAATGTAAACAACCAAAAAAAATGAGAGTACACTCATATCCATGCACAGATTGGCATTTATCAATCTGAACGTGGGCAGAGGGTATGCTCAAATCCCATGCCAGGAGCCTCAACTATAATAGAGTGTGTAGGATTCTCACTAAAAATTTACATGCTTCAGAAACCCATAAAGGCAGTGTGCACAAAATTATTCTCATGTATAAAGCCAAGCATATGCATGCCCTTTGTAAATCAGGATCCATTTGGATCACTTGGTGTGCATGTGGAAAAGCTACAATTCCCGGCCCTGGCACACCCATGATCAACCATAACTGGTCAATGCACAGTAACCTGTGAATGAAAATGCATACAAAGCAGAGAGAAATCAAAGGTATTCAGTCATGGATCGCTGCGAAAAACTGAAGTTTAAACAAGGAAATGAAACTTTCAGACCCAGAAATGAAGGGCTTTGTGAACGAAGTGATGGATGAAATGGACGTAATGGCAGTTTGCTGTTGCACAGGATCCCAAAGTCACAAAAACCAGAGAGTGACACCACGTCACTGCTGCAGTCATCTACTGTTCTTCATTACACACTAAAATATCTGTAATGTTAACATGTTTACAGTACCCACACTGGCTTCTTCATGTATGTTCAGAGAGGCCATGTCAGTCAGCAGTCTCAGCACTCTAAATCATTATTAATCAAAGGTTTAATTGACCCACTAAAACTTTTAATTGTTGGTTTTCATGGGAAACTCTGTCTGCTCTGTGACGAGTTATGAGGGTATTAAAGCCTAATGATCACGTCAGAGATGCCCCGACTTAATCCCTACAATTGAATTATTCACAAAACAAATATGTGCAGCTGATGAAGAAGTGCTAAGTACAGAGGAGGTGAAGTGTGTGAAGCCACCGCTGCCTCTGTGCATTCTGTGCGTCTTGGCGCAGGCATCTTTAGTAAACCTAAAACCACACTTGATAATAAACGCACATATTGAAAGTTATGAATTAAAACTGGTGGCTCTGTGATTGTTATGATTTAATTTTTAACTCTACTGAACGCTTTATATATCAGAATCATTTTGAGCACATGCCATTTCTGGGTTTAATTTTTGACAGATGTAAAAGTACAATCCAGATCCTGGCAATATGGGTCATCATAATTATCAGCACTATGAGGTAACAAAATATCATACAAACCTCCAACCAAAACCAAATTGTAGCAGATAGTCTGCTTAAAGAGAGTATAACATTAAGTAGGACTAAAGTGTTGCATGACAATTACAATGTGCTTGGCGGAGGTCTGTGCTCTCTGTGTGCTTTTCTAGTTTTATGAATTAAATAAGAGTGAACTTTGTTTAGTTTGCTCTTATTTACCTTTTCTTAGTAGTCTCTTTTTTCTTAAACCATCTCTGTTTCATGTTTCTGGGTTCATTGGGAGTCGGACAGCTGTGAGGAATAAACCATTTTGTTGAAAGTTTTGACATTAAAACATTGATATGATAATCTTCCTCTGCGTGTGTGTGTGTGTGTGTGTGTGTGTGTGTGTGTGTTTGTGTTTGTGTTTCAGAACACTCCTGTGGGCCGCTCTGTGTTCATGGTGAACGCCACAGATCCAGATCAGGGCACTGGGGGCAGCGTCCTCTTCTCCTTCCAGCCGCCGTCTCCTTTCTTTGCCATCGATGGAGCCCGAGGCACCGTCACCGTCATCAAGCCGCTTGACTATGAGATTACGTCGGCATACCAGCTCACCGTCAACGCCACGGTCAGAGAGCACACTGTGCATGTTACCTTGAATGACTCAGAGCCAGGAGGGTCAGCTGACCAAGAACAAGCTTTCTGCCTTCTTAGCGTGAGGCTTCAGGCTGCTCAGAGACATTCAGGGATCTTCATTTATTTTACTTTGAGTTACGGAAACATTCACACTCTGACAACTAATGAAGTCGTCTGGATTTTAAATGACTCCCAGCTCAGCAGAGACCTCCTGCAGACTCTGTCCCTCTGTTTGTGTCCTCAGGATCAGGACAAAGTGAGACCTCTGTCCCGCCTCGCTAACTTAGCCATCAGCATCACAGACGTCCAGGACATGGACCCCATCTTCACCAACCTGCCGTACAGCACCAACATTGAGGAGGACGTCCCCCTGGTCAGTCTTAGTCCCCCTAACGTTGCTCTGATGTTGTTAATCTCTGTAATCCATCCTGATCATGTTAATCTGTCTGTTCCTCATCGCTCTCTGTCCAAACATGCTCAGATCATTTCCTCTCTCATTCCTCATCCTTGCTGCTTCTTGCTCTCTTCTTTGGTTATTCAGGAGCAGTTTGGAGGAATATGTTTAAACCAGGAGCTGTGAGTTATTATCAGGGCAGGAAGTCTCTATTCTCCCCCCTCAGGAGCACACACACCCTGAAACGGGGCCTGGGGCCTCGCACAGCCTGCAGGTGATTCAGACTGTAATTACTGAGGGAGATTTACGGCCCACTGCAGGACGAGAGGCCTCCAGCAAAGGTCACCAAGCTGCAGGATTTATCTCCTCATGGGCCGTATGGACCTAGACAGGAATGTGTGTGTGTGTGTGCTGCAGGAGAAATACACACCTTACAACACACACACATAACAATACAGTCTATCTGCGGAGGAATTCACACCTGTGTAAAAACCAGGTAGAAGCATCCGTGGAGCTGAAACTTTGACTCCTACAGAGACCGTTTGAAGTTAACACCAAGTCCTTCAGAACTTGAATTTATCAGTTGAGCCTTTTGGAGTTGCAGTTATGATCCTTAAACTGAACTTTACATTTAAAAAGATTGATGTAAACAGGTTTTCCTAGTTTAAGCTTAGGAATATGTCTACTCATTGATTCAGTCATCTACCAAAATCAACTTGAATTAAAGAATGTTGCTTCTCCTGTCAGGTATCAAAAATAATTAAATCCAATATTTATCTTTTTTTTTCCAAAAAAATCCCACCACTAAATAAATAACAAATATGTCTAAAGAAACTTTTTAAACTTTGAGCTTCTGTCTGACAAGATTAAACTTTAAAGTATAATTTCATATCTTTTTCCATGAGACTTGCATTGTTCACAAGCCACCTGAAGGCTGTGTTATGCTTTCCACATAAACGTGATGCGCGGCAATGAGACAAGGTCATGAGACTTTTATGCTTTTTAACATCCTGCACGGCGTCCGTTGGTGTCCATTCCCAAACTGCAGGGGGCGGTGTATCATTAACGTATGTCTACCAGAGTATGAAATGAGATTCAAAAAAGTTTGGCTTTGTTTACAACACATTAACATATCTGTCCCAGAGATTTTTCCAAGTTCTTTTAACCAATTTCTCTTTTCTGCTGAGAGTCGACGCAACTTCATGCCATTAATTATTTACCAATCTGTTATCATAGTGATCTCTGTGTGGAGAGTCACACAGCTGCCTGTATTTCCGTACTTCGACCACTTTCGCCATTTTGTCCACGTGTCTCCGTCTGGAAGGTTAGAAATTTTCGAGTGTGCACAGTGTGCAAATTTTCTGTGTGAAAAGGACCGTGCGATGGGGCATAGGTGCAAAATTGACCTCATTAGTCCACATGAAGCCACGCAGACCCCGCAGACACGTCAAGCATAAATCAGCCCTAAGGCCTTGTCACACTGGGTCTGTTATTTTTTGATGCTTTTTTTCAAATCTGTAATCTAAAGAAAACCCTTCATGTAAAGACACTGAATCCTTTGGGTTTATTTTTATATTAATTGCAAAAATTTGCAGTTTGAGAAAGATTAAATCATCAGTGATCAAGCAGTTGGTCCTGAGTAGTAGCTATCAGTAAAACATATTTACAGCCTAGCACAAAAAACATCTCCACTCTGGATTGCTGATATTACTATTACTACTATTGGCACACACTGTATGAGGGGAGGGGTTTCTAACAGCTGTTTAGAAGATATCAAGATTGTAATCAGAGGCACAGCTCAGCTCACATGACTTACAGGGGCCCTATAGCTGCTCATGTGGAAACTCAAAGCATGCCCCACTTCCAATGTGGCCATGCTAGCCAATTTGCTTAAAAAAATATTTTTAGAAACAGATGGGTGATGTCAGAGAGACTACGTCCATTTATTATACAGCCTTTGCTCAAAACACAGAAGGTAAAAATTGCCAGATATCTGTAAAAAGAAAAAAAAACAAAAAAACTTCTCGATGGATGAGCAGTACAGTCGTATAAAATGATGGGAGTTCTCTGTGCCAAGCTTACTCCCAGTCCGTTCCTGTGTCAGAGTTTCAGACAGCAGGTGTTTCCTGTGCTGACCTTACCTCTGTTCCTCTGTATTAAAGTGAGTCAGTAATGAGGTCTAATTTGATCCTCTGAGCGTGTTTCTCTTCATGGTTATGTTCCTACTCTGGCTCCGCCCTCTAAACACGCTCCCAGGTGGCTAATGGTCCGACATCTCTGTTTCCTCTCAGAGTGAGAATTACACTCAGGGGTTTAATACTGACCGCCCCGCTGCTCACTGTCTCACTGCCTCTCCCTCTTCTCTTCCCCCTCACTCCCCCCTTTCTCTCACGTGTTGTAGTAGAAATGTCAAGTGCTACATTTGCATGCATATTAACGGGGCGTGACGGAGTCGACGCCCGGTGTCTCCCCGACTCTCTGATTCATCAACTGTCACAGGGAAGGTCACAACAGGAGGGGAGGGTGTGAAGAGAGGAGAGAGGAAAGAGGAGAGAGCCAGGATGCTTTCAGACACAGAAGTGACGATCAGCTCCTCTGATTGGCTGCTCTCTCTACTCCATATCACAGCTTTGATGAAACTACTCCAGGGTCATTTCAGAAGTACACAAAAACTGATGTACATACATATCATGCACGCCAAATTAGACCTTTAAGCAGAAACATGTCTATAGTTAATCCGTTTAAAAAATAACAGTTAAAAAAAAAAAAAAAAAAAATAGTTTCCAAGTGGTTCCTGTCACATTACATCATCTGCTCCCTGCTCTTTCCAGTGGAAGACATTGTGGATGCAAATCGTGCTGGAAAGAGGCAATTTTCAACCATTTCTTATAATTTCCTCCCGAAACATATTTATAATTATTTGATCATTCAAGTTTCTAGAGTTACCTTCCCCCTCAAAAAAAATGTATCTGGGATTAATTTTTTTTTTTCATTAGCTTATTTCTGTGAGTGGCAACAAGAGTTGCCGGTGGACACATTAAAGGTCGAAAACTAAAGGAAAACATTGCCCGCAGGATTGCTCATAATTTACTTATTAGGTGCAATTCTTTTGACACAGTACTTAACAAAGCCAATGCCCACACCTACCCCACACACTACCTTTTTAAATGTTATTATGACAGTATTATTATTTTTTGATAAATTTATTAGTATCATGATTATTGTTATTTCTATATAATTATTAGGTGACCTAGTGATAAGCTGTATGACCACCAGCAATAATTATTGCCAGTCATAAAAATCCTATTTTCCTCAAAAAAAAAAGAAGAAGTTCAAAATGGAAGAAAAAAAAATACATAACATGATTCAGAGGGACTCAACCGATAAAACTATATTCCTTACAACCCTGAAAAAAGATTGGGCATGAATGGGTAATGAATAAAAATTTGTTTTAACTCCAGGATATAGACTCTAACAGGTTAAAGTATGATCTGTTGGGTGGTTTAAAGTCTCTGTAGGGACTCTCTGTTTGACTTGTTGATTGCAGTGACCCCACAGTGGCCAGAAACAGTGCTGTGCCTTCAAAAGCATTTAGAAAAGCGTTAAAAAAGCATTTATCGTACATATTGGTCCTGATAATTTCATATAAATTGTATGAACAGGAAAATGTATAAACGTTAAGATTACTCAAAGTCAACCCAGGGCAGTAAAGATAAAAGGTTTTAATTTACAAAGTTCAGAAAGAACAGAGTTTATCTTCTGCGATACCCATAATCCCTCTGCAGAGATCAATGATCTCCAGTAATTAATTAATTAATTAATTAATATATTAGAGTATGATAACTAAAGCAGCTCTGCTTCATCCGATAACCTCAGAAAGGAGCAGCGTCACATTGGATCAAAGAGTTCATCTGTTTGGCTAACCTCACAGACTGCCATTCCTGCCTCAGCCAGCAGGGGGCAGAGATTAATCCTGTTGTTACAGCAGGAGGAGGTCAGGCACCAACAAGCAACAAAATCTGCTTCTGAGAAACTTTGACCCAAAGTGCAGAGTGATGGATAACACACACTCACATGAACATTTTTTCTCTCTCTCCCTCACACACACTTACACACAGTGTGTGTCAGCTCCATTAGTCGGTGTGTGGAGGTGATAAGCTGAGGCCGAGCGCTGACGGAGCGAGTGTCAGCTGTCCTCAGAGCTCTGACATTTACATGTTCAGGGAATCAAACGTGCAGCACAGTCATAGGTCGTTCCTCAGAGGTGTGACACACACACACACACACACACACACACACACACACACACACACACACACACACACACACACACAAAAACACACACACACACACACACACACACAAAAGCTCTCCATCCCTCCCTCAGCTTCTGTTTGTTTCTCTGCATCTGTCTTCTCTCCTTTTCTCCGGCCAATCAACCCGTCAGCGGCACAAAGTCTGACAAAGAGAAAATATTTTTATTTCAGATGAAATCACCGAGTTTCAGACGCCTAAACCTCCTCCAGGACAAACACAATTTAACTGTCAGAGCCGGGCAGGAGAAAGCCCTGTACAGAGAGAGTGGAGGAGTGTGTGTGTAAGAGAGAGACAGAGAGAGAGTGTGTGACAAAGTGTGTGAGAAAGTGTGTTAGAAAGTGTGTGTTTGTATCTCTGACGCTTGATTGAACAGATTCCACTCGTGCAGTCGGCTCCAGAATATTGCTCAAATTATTTCAGCATCACTTCTTCTCCTCGCGCCTCTGTCCCTTATTTTTTTTTCTCAGTGTGTGTGTGTGCGTGTGTGTGTGTGTGTGAGCCTCTCTAAAAGGCTTGTAATTGATTCTGCTGTAATTGGTCAATGACAGGAGATGCTTTGGCAGAAATGGAGCATAAACACGCCTCAGACACAATTTGCAGGATCAATGGGAGGCAGCTCGAGAGAAGGAGAGGGAGAGAAGGAGGGAGCTAAAGGGAGAGGAGGGTGAGGGAAGAGAGGGAGCAGCAGCGAGGTTTTTAAGTATCCCGGCGTGTCTGATTGAGGCAGGAAGGCTGAGAAAGCTCGGCGGATCAAAGACCTTCAAACAGCTCTGTCTCTCCCTCTCAGTCTGTCACTCGGTCAGGTTCTTCATTTCTCCTCTCTGCAGAGTTTGAAACAGCAGTGGGAGAAAGAGAGAAGTCTTTCTGCAGAGTGAAAACAAATACCAGCTGAGATGTTCCTCCATCTTTAACTCTTTTCCATCTTTCAGCATCTCCATTTAGGAAGAGGAGCAGAGCTCTGATCTCTGTCTAATGTAGAAAACTGTTCCTCCTAGTTCAGTCTGGATTTAAGGTCCTACAAGAGAAACATCATGTCTCCTGTAATGAAGCTGGTCTTCTGAATACAATCACTAGTCTATTAGAAGACTGATTTACAGGTGTTTTCTGGAGGGACCCAAACAAAGGCTTAATTGGCAGTATCAGGTAGTTAAAATCCCGAAGAAGCAGGAGATCACAAAGACCTGCAGCAGGACTTAGGCTGTGTCCCACACCACTTACTACACTAGCAGTGCCTACTGATTTGATGTAAATATAGTATGTAGCAGGCAGTGTGTGAAAACTTGGGAGATCTTTAAATTAACATAAAAATCCCTGGATGTCCTACTGATCCAGGAAATTTCATAGTAAATCTACCTCACATACCGTTTCCCACAATGCACAGAGCTAACACTGCTTGTTCATGCAGGTGGAACTCAGGTTCAGGTGAATTGTTGCTACTTACTGGAATGAGTTGGTATCACAAATATAACAGCACTAATGCTGGAAGGTCCATGAGAAAGAAAGAAACATCTGTAAATCATGCCACTTCTTGACCTGGAAGAGGTCTTTACTTTCATGATATTCATTAAAGCCCATAAAACCCCCTTACTTTTCTTTTTCAAACCATAGCCTATTTGACTTTTTCCATCGGCTGCAAAAAAGAAGCCAATTCTTTTTCAGACTTATTTTCAATAAGGATAAAACTTTTGATGTAAGATTAAAAATCAATTCTGATGATTCTGCTGTAATATAATTCAATGCCTTTAAACTAATATTTTATCTTTAAAATCAGGACCCTGAAGTCTCTCCCTGAATCTGTTGTTTGTCTAAATGAATTTAAAACAAACAAGCCATCAAAAGAAAATTCAAGGACCAAAAGCACAAAATTCTGCGCTGAAATATAATAACTATTCTCTTCTTTTGCTAAATTCTATTTTATTTCCTGCTTTTAATTTAATTTATCTGATGTTTCATCCTCCCAGTATCTTCAACACTTATTGATTAATTTAAAATGCTTCATCTGTCAATCCCCTACAATCTCTTTATTAATAACAGAAAGTTCAATATGTATGAATGGTTTGTTTTTTGATTATTTTTTTTTAAATTAATTTTATTGAAATTTTTTAAGACGAAAAACATAGAACATCAATTTTCAGAAACTGAAAACCAGAGTAGTATACTACAAACAGACTCAACTGGACAGTTAGTCGACACACCACATTCACAGACAGCAGGTAGTAGGCAGTTTGGAAAACAGCCTTGGTGTCAGCAGACACAAAGATTCAGTTTCATTAAGGCTCAGACTAAACACTGAAGGTCCAACTCCAGATCTCTAACCATAAATGACCCACAAGGAGAAAAGAAGTTGGCTTGGTTTGATTAGATGAATAGAACTAGAGGGACTAGGACTCTCTTCTGTGAAGGGATGATGCTTATCTGGAACTACATAAAAACTAAAGAGTGAGCTGTTTCACTGTCTGATCTACGCAAAGATCCCACCTGATACAAAAATATCAGACATTGTAGTTATTACTCCCTGTGTGTTTCCTGTTTTAATTTGAAGTTCTTGCTCTCTGTGTGTTACCTGGTGTAGTTTTACCTCTTCTGTTTGTTTCCTCTACTATTAGTATCACTTGCATCTCTGTCACAGTCCTGTGTTGTGTTCTTGTTACCCTGTGCATTTGTGGTGTCTGTGTTTTCTCCTTTCTTGGTCATTCTTCTGTTCTCCAGTGTTTTTTCCCCCTCTCCTAAGTAAGGCTTTTAGGGCTTTTGGATTTTTGTTGAATGGATGTTTTTAGTTTTTCTCGTAGTGGCTTTCTGGCTTGTTGCATTGTGATACAGAGACCAAAAATGCTGACCTGGATATTTCTACATTTAGAAGAAACTCAGCATACAGTTTCTGAAAAGAAACTGATCATTCAACTCAGTGTTTGAATAATTTGTGTTGTCTTCATATGGTAATATGTATTATATTTATCATATTAATCATATTTATTTCATTATATTTATTTATTTGACCTGAGTATGGTCACTTCGTAAATGTCTGACCTGCACTCCTTTCATTTCTCTGAACATCTGTTTAAGATGATTCGTCTTCTTCACTTGAATATGATCTTAAGTGTTAACTGATCAGTGAAGTGATTATTGACGAAAGCTGATTGGTGGACAGTGTATTGTTGGCTCCGCGCCCAACTAAGGACAAGTGACCTCAGCTCTTTTTACTCTCCAGGTGAGCTGTTTGAGCTCAGATCAGAGTTTAGACTTCAAGTTTAGAATCTGCTGGGTCTGACGAGGACGAGTTGGTCTCTTCCCCTGCTCCAGAGAGAGGATCTGTTTGTTTGATGTGAGGAAGAGGAAGAGGAAGACATCACAGAAAAGAGGACGAGTTTCTCTGTAATCATGCAGCTAACACTCTCTGTCTTTCTCTATGCAGGGCTACGAGGTGAGGAAGATAACAGCCATTGACCAGGATCTGGGCCGGCCCAGAGGAATCGGCTACACCATCATCTCAGGTCAGAGTCAGCTCATCGATGTGAGCTGAGAGCAGGTCGATCGCTGCTTATCATAATCCCTCAGCCATAATAGAGTGCTCCCATCAGAGACAACAGTCAATAACACACAGGCACACTCACAGACACACACAGAGCAGTTAACAGATCAGCTTGCATTCTGTAAGCATCTGATTTAGGATCAGACTCATGTTTGAGAGATATCCTCAGGTATGCTCGCTGATCTTAGAGATGCCCCTGTTTAAGGCTGGGACTGATTTGATTTGTGATTTGTGTCTTTGTGGGTTGTAAGCATGAAAATTTTGCCAAATCCTCTCTGCTGATGCCAAACCACTATCTCACAGGTCTGACTCAGGTCACTTCATTTGGACATGCTAATTTGTGGAGAAGAAACCCCAGACTGACCCCTGAAGCAGGTTTCAGCTTACGACAGAGTCAACAGCAGAATCAGCTGTTTGGCATTGGCAGAGAGGATTTGGCAAACTTTTATGGGTCCAACCCACAAACTCAGCTCTGCTTTCCAACAGTGTAAGATTTATCTACAAGAAACAAAGAAATAATCTGCCACACACAAATTTTTCTTTTGTGTTTAATATGAGAAAGTCTGTCAGACACTGGGTCAGAATTAAGTCTTCTTTCTTTGAATCCTTCACCTGAGGTGAGACATCTGTTGGACTGAGAGGAGGTAACTCAGGACTACAGACTCTGTCGTATCCACCATGTGTGTATCCGCTCTGCGTTTTGTTTGCTGTTAGCTGAGGATGAGCTGTAGCTCAGGGATCAGAGGTGATATCAGCTCTTTAATAAACCTGAGCTCAGTTCCTCTCTCTGCCAGCTCGGTGATGTTTGCCAGGAGGAGGATTTCTGAAACTCATCAGCAGTTTTGGTTTGAGGCTGAAAGCTGTGAGCTGGAGCTTGGTGTTGGTCCATATCTGCTCTGTGTCTGTTAGCATCTCATTGAAGAGTTTATCTGAGTAATTACACAAAGACAGGAACCCATCCAAACTCCTCAACAGAAGGGGGAACTTTAAACTTTAGTCCAGAGTCGGTGAGCGCTCACACTTGTGCGTGTGTGTGTGTGTGTGTGTGTGTGTGTGTGTGTGTGTGTGTGTGTGTGTGTGTGTGTGTGTGTGTGTGTGTGTTTGTGTGTGTGTGTGTGTGTGTGTGTGTGTGTGTGTGTGTGTGTGTGTGTGTGTGTGTGTGTGTGTGTGTGTGTGTGTGTATGTGTGTGCATGTGTGAATATGAAGATAAACTCTGATATCTGTTTCACTTCCCAATGTTGATACTGTCTCTGATGAAAGGTTTGAAGAGCATCAGGATGACTTATTTTCTTTTTTCTTTCCACTGAGAAAACTCCATGTTCCTCTTTAGATAAAACACACACACACACACACACATCCTGTCTCTCTCACAGTTGGCTCTGATGTCACACGGCTTTAATGCGCCCTGTGGCTGTTTTTATTTTCACCACGATCAACGTTCCAGTCCTGAAGGACGTATAATCCCTGAAGGATTCTCCAAACATCATTCTGTGAGAGGGACCAGCAGATTACAGGCACGCGAGTGTGTGTGTGTGTGTGTGTGTGTGTGTGTGTGTGTGTGTGTGTGTGTGTGTGTGTGTGTGTGCGCGCGCTGTAAACTCTGCGTGGCCCCTGTTGGGTCCAGATCGGTCCTGATGGAAGGACGACCCGGTCCTGGTGCTGCCAGCTGGCTGATAAGGGCTGGCCCTGCTTGATCAGCCAGGTGCATCATGGGAGTTTTGGGTGATGAAGGTAGTCATTGTTGAGCCATCTGCTGAGTCACTGCATGACCTCGCCACGAGTGTGTGTGCGTTGTGTGTGTGTGTGTGTGTGTGTGTGTGTGTGTGTGTGTGTGTGTGTGTGTGTGTGTGTGTGTGTGTGTGTGTGTGTGTGTGTGTGTGTGTGTGTGTGTGTGCGTGTGTGTGTGTGTATGTGGGGGGTGCATGCATGTATTACAGCACACACACACGCTCACGCTCACGCTCACACACACAGATACAGGCTGATATAAAGGGAGATCAGCAGAAAAACTTGGTGCTCACACACTCAGTCTTACTTACTGCTGCTGCCAGTGTTGCCGTGTGTTTGTTGGGATGTGTGTGATTGTGTTTGTGATTGTGTGTGTGTGTGTTTGTTATGATGTGTGTCTCTGTGTGTGTGTGAGCAGTTGAAGGGCTGACTGAAGCTCTAGAGGAGAGGAGCATTAAAAAGACATTAATTAGGTGTTCCGATGTATTCCCGGTCGCTGCAGAATGAAGAGTTATGGTGGCGCTGTGAGCGGGCGGAGACGATAAAATCATTATGAGTCTGAACGATAAACGGAGCTGAAGGCTGAGGAGGAGGAGGAGGGTGTGTTTAAGCCTTTGTTTGGTGTGTGTGTGTGGGAACATGTGTACTCGTGCATATGTCTTTATCTATCAACCCCCCTGTGCTGCAGTCAGGTTACAACGTGTGTGTGCGTGAGTGTGTGTGTGTGTGTGACTCTGCTCCTCCTCGGCTCCTAGCCCCGGGTGTCCTCAGAGTGCGTCTCTCTCCTGCGGGACTCGTCTCATTAGTTGTGTAATTAAGATAAACGAGGTTTTAATTGCGGTTGTGATTTATGCTAATGATTGAGGGACTGAAGACAAGGATTTCCTCTGCCTCCTCCAATCAGAGCCCGGATCTGGTGTACTCAGTGAGTACACCAGATAAGATCACAGCAGAGCTCTGCTGCAGGGTGGCATCTTTGTTATGATGGTTTGAGTCCTGATCCAGGAGCTGATATTAATCCAGATCAGACCTCTGACACACTGATCCATTATTACCCACACTGAGCACAAACAGAGACCTGCAGGCCTGAGACAAGAACCTGATCCACAGCACAACACTTGCATTTCTCTGAGTGTCCACTAGAGTCTGTCTCTAGCAGTGAGTCAGTCCCCATAGAGCTCCATGTTAAAACGAACTGCAGTACCCTAAGTGTCCACTAGATTTTCCCTGGGGGAAGGAGGATTAGGAGGCATGGTCTCTTTGACTGATACTGTCTCTTTAAGAGCGTATGGAATATTCTGGATTGTTGCTCTAAACATCGAAGAACAGAGCAAGATGCAAGTGTTTCTGATTGGCTGGTGTTAGTCTATGATGCTCTAAAGGCATTCACCAACCAGTGATGTCACAGATTGAGTTATTCTGGTGTGCTTTTGAAGAAGTATCTTATCCTGGGGTTCCTCTTGGTGTCTGGTCTTTTTTGTTTCAGCAAAGTGTGTTTTCTTCTCTGAGCTCTTTTTTCAGCTCAGACTCAAACACAGACCTTGACCATCTCTGGTAATGAGATAAACATCTCTGTGCTGAGCTTTAAATGCTGATAGTGATGATCACTCCTTGAGTTTCCTTTTTTACATGAAAGCGTGACATCCTAATGTGTGTTTAATAATTCATGGTGTGGACCCTGACTGTCTCTGCTGTGATTTACAGAGTCATTATCAGAGCAGCGTTAGAGCTGTGTTTACTGTGTTTCTGCAGGATCATTTAAAGAAACTGTTAAAATCAGAGTTTCTGCACCTCTCATTCTCTGAGAAACAAAACCAGGTCTGGTCTTACAGATTCTCTCTTGGTCTCCTGGACCAAGCTCAGCATGTTAGACTGTTGTGTGTCGTCTGGACCTAGAGTCCAAGCAGCTCCTCTCACAGAATCATTAAATCTGTTCAAAGATAAAAACATGAGCAAGTTCAGCTCTTATGTCAACTTTCTGCTGTAATCATAGAGTAACAACAAACCAGCCTTTATATCAGCCTGTATCTGTGTGTGTGTGTGTGTGTGTGGTGTGTGTGTGTGTGTGTGTGTGTGTGTGTGTGTGTGTGTGTGTGTGTGTGTGTGTGTGTGTGTGTGTGTGTGTGTGTGTGTGTGTGTGTGTGTGTGTGTGTGTGTGTGTGTGATTGTGTGTGTGTGTTTCTATCTATTGTTACACGCCAGCTCAGATAATCCTGTCCTAAGCCTTCCTCTCCTGTGGACCGTTCCTCTTTTCATCAGATCTTCTGTGTTTGAAACTAAAGCAAAGAAACGTCAAAAAGAGCCGACACCTCGGCTCACGCCTCAGTGAGCCACTTTCATTTACACCAACTGGAGCGCAATCACAGTCCATACCTTGGCAGATAAGTTTACTGTTAGCCAAAACTAACCAAAGATCCTGGTATGAGTCAGGTTAGAGAGGAAGAACACACACGAACATGCAGGGGCATTAACAGAAATAAGGAGGAACAAACAAGGAAGAACACAGTCAGAGATCCTGCTCTGAGTCAGGTTACAAAGAGGCTGAGGATGGAGACACAGAAACAGCAAGTGACTGCAGCAGGTCGATTACAGTGCAAGCCAACAGGTGAAATTAAGCAGCAATTGTATAATTGATAAAACTTTTTCAAAAAATGGTTGCAGATTTCTTTAACCAAGTTTCTTAACACCTGAAGGCGAACCACCTGATTGACTCCTACCAGTCTGGCTTCAGGTGTGACCACTCCACTGAGACTGCACCCCTGTCAGTCACAGAATCACAGCAACTGGCTCAAGCTGCTGGTCAGTCCTCTGTCCTACTCCTGCTGGACCTGTCTGCTGCCTTTGTCACAGTGAACCATCAATCTCCTCTCCACACTCTCATGAACTCAATACAAGATCTGTCCTGTTGGGGTTCAAGTACTACCTCATTGGTAGATCCATCAATCTGAGTGACAAGGTGAGGAGAAGGATCTAGATCACATGACTTTTTGACATGGGTACCCCAGGGATCAGTGATGGGTCCTCTACTCTTCTCCTGAAACACCACTTCACTTGATGCAGTGATCCACTCCCATGCCTTTTCCTACCACTTTTATGCTGACGACACTCAGCTTTTCCTGTCTTTTCCATCTGAGGACACAACTGTCTTAGCTTGGATATCAGTGGGTCTGGCTGATATCTCCACATGGATGAAGAAATGCCACCTTCAGCTAAATCTGTCCGAAACTGAGCTCATCTTCAATCCATCGTGTCAATCAGTTCAGCCAAAAATCAGTGTCCTTCTTGAATAAAATCAACTTGTGCCCACAAATAATTGATGACCAGCTGCTCTTTGAGGTTCACATGGCCTTGCTCGGTCTTGTCTATATTTCTTTTGTAAAATCAGGTGGATCAGACCCTACCTGGCCAGCAGGACACACCGCTTCTGGTGCAGGCCCTTGAGATTTTACATATCGACCACCACAACTGACTTCTAGCAGGCCTCCCTGCGTCTACATTTAAACTTCTGCAGATGATCCAGAATGCAGCAGCACATAGGGTCTTTAACCAGCCCAAAACAGCACGTCACCCCACTGCACTGGCTTTCAGTGGCATCTCGAACTAAATTCAGAACTTTTCTTCTGGCTTACAAAACATTAACAAGAATGGCTCCTTACTGCCTTGAGTCCCACTTCCAAGTCTGCAGTCCTTCTCCCCCACTAAGCTCTGCCTGTGACAGATGTTTTGTGCTCTCAGCCCAGCTTGGCTCTAAATCTCTAGCCAGACTCTTCTTTTGTGTTGTTTCCAAGTGGTGAAATGAATGACCTATCTCCAGACTATCCACAGAGTCCTTTTTCTACTTTCAAGAGATGTCTAAAGACTCATCTGTTCAGGGAACCCTAAAGCACTTAGCCTAGCCCTTCTCCTCTTTGTCTTCAGTGGAAGAGTCAATCAGAAGGTCTCAGTGGGAGGAAGCCAGAGTACCTGAAGAGAACCTTCACATGCAAACTGAGATTCAAACTGGTGACCTTCTTGCTGTGAGGAAGAAGCACTTATGCTGCATTCCATTTGAATTCAGAAGTCAGAATTTCTGAGTTCCGAGTGGGAAAGCCCCCCCAGGTCGAAATTTCTGTTTTGTAAGTCGGAGCACCCACACCACCACTCCCAAGTTCCCATCAAGAAATTCTGAGTTTGGTGTAAACAGTAATTAAGCTCCTGTTATATTCATTTTATTTAGAATTTCTGACTAGTGTTTGTTGCAATAAATCAGCCACATATATAGTATTATTCAGTGTTTAACTACAGAAATACTGCTGTTAAGGCAAGCTTTTCCAGCTCTGCAACTGGAACGCTGAAATCGAAGACAACACCATTCCCACTCCCGACTTCCTGGTTCGGAGCACAAATGGAACGCTGCATAACCCTCTGATAATAATGAAAAAGAAAGTCTTCATAAAAAAGAGGACTCAGACAATATAGAGCCCAAAAATAGTGTTATGTCACCACAGCATAAAAATGTGAGAGACATTTCTTCCAGGTGTTTTTATTTTTGAAGTTTGACCACAGCCCATCTGGAGTGACTGAGGAGACTGATTTTTTTGGCATATACTTCAGCCAGTCACCAGGGGGAGCAGTTTTTGTGGTGACCTCACATCGATCCCAGCAGGATGATGTCCTTTTTTTTTGTAGTGTGTGTTACAAACACAGAACACAGCTTTCTACACGCATCCTCCTCACAGTCTCCACCCCCTCACCGTAAGCAAACAGGAGCTGATCATTGAGAGAGTTACAACCTCTCAGACAGACAGGGTCCCTTCTGTCTGTGTCTTTTCCTGTCTTTCTTTCCCTGTCTCTCTCAGGTCTGCTCAGGCTGATAAGTGTTAGGGCGAGTGTTGGGGTGTTGGGGCAGATTAGGTCCTGTGGTATCTGAGGAGCTGCTCCAGCTCGATGCTCTGATTCCATACGAGCTGACTGCTATCAGCGGGCAGCTGTAATACGGACCAGGCTAATACCTGGAGCTCTGCAGGGAGCTTTCACGCTGACTGTTTGGATTTCTGCAGCTTTTCAATTAGACGCTCTGAGGCTCTGTGCAGCACACAGAGAGTAATCTGTGAGGGGAGAGATAGAGCGAGGAGCAGAGAGCACGACACAGAGCAGAGAGCGCGCTACAGGTGTGTTCAAACCACAGGCTGAGCTCAGGAGACACGCATCGCAGCCCCTCACCCGTCCTCTCCCCATTCACTGAAAATAATCCAGACTGAAACCTCAGTCCATGAACCAAAGATACTCACAGATATACACAGACATACTGTAAAATAACGTCATTCAAAAATATGGACAGTTTACACCAGCGGTTGCAACAGAAAAAGTCCGAAGGAATTATTCCAAGTTTACATGTATAAATACGTGTCATAAACTCCTCATCAGATCAGTATTTAATGATGATCTAAAGCTGTTTGAGAAGCATACATCCCACTGAAAGTTCTCAATCAATGGGCTCTTTCTGAAGCTTGAGCACAGCTCCATCTCTGCTATCTTCATGCTTTGGACAGAGTGTTTCAGGAGTTTTGAATCCTCTTCGTCTCTAAAGCTTGTTTCCTTTTGTGATCTCAACTTTGTTGTATGGCCTTTGTCTCTGTCTTACTGCCCTCTACTGGTCTGAAGGTGAAGTGCAGCTACTTTTATTTTTTTTCTGTACATTTCTGGACTGATGGGAATAATTCTCAGAGGAATTAAGGCCTCAGTTGCAACACATACATCAATGGTCCTCAGAAACCATTTATATTGTAAAACATGCTGAAAGAGTAAGTAAAAAAAAACCCTTCCTCCTTCCTTTCCTCCTCCTTCTCTTACTCCTCCTCTTCCCCCTTTTTCCACCTCTTTTTCACCTCTTCTTCCTCCTCCTCCTTCTCTTCCTCCTGTTTTATCTCCATCTCTTACGATCCTCTTCCTCTTGCACCTCCTTCTCTCCTTTCCTCCTTCCTTTCGCCTTCTCTTCCTACTCCATCCCCCTTCTCTTCCTGCTTCTCTCACTCCTCTTTCTGTTCCCCCACCTTCTCCTCCTCTTCTTCTTTTTTACATCTTTCTTCTCCTTCTCCTCCTTCTTTTCTTACTCCCTTTTCTCTGAGCAGCCTGAGAGGACTGTCTGTTTTTGAATGAGCTCAGATCCAGATGTCAGACTTCATTTCCTCTGCTGCAGCTCCACACAGCTGTGAGTGTGTTCATAGGGTGCAGCTTCTCTAGCAGCCAACACACACACACACACACACACACACACACACACACACACACACACACACACACACACACACACACACACACACACACACACACACACACATATATACACACACATATATACACACACATATACTGAAGAGATCAGAGTACAGCTGGTGTGAAGCTGCATGAAAAAAGTCAGTCTGTCATGTTGAGCTCAGATCAAAACCAGTGATCAATAGATCTGGGTTTGATTATTTTCCCTCAGAGCTGGAGTTGAAGATTTATGATGAGTCTGTGAGGGAGTAGAAGCAAGACCAGCTGAGAGAGAGGATACAGAAGAGGCTAAGGGGGCAGAGTTCAAAATTTAGGGGTTAGAGGTCAGATACATTTATGAGGCTGACTCTCTAAGGATCACAAACACACCAGAAACTGGTGTATGGGGCTTAGCTCAGACTATATCACGCATCACGATGCCACAGGTGGAGCTGTGACGTCATGAGGTGTAAGTAGGTGTGTGATGTTCAGGCTGAGGTCCAGCTGCTGCTCTGGGGAGCATTCAGATCAGCTGACTGAAACACACATTGACACACTCACACTAACACTGTGTGTGAGCATGTGTGTGGATTTGTCCTTGAACCTGTTTGGGGGGAAACTTTTGATGGAAGTGTTTCAGTATTCATGAAATGCAGCTCGTCTGCCAACGGCAAGACACCCACAGGGCTATTATCACTGAGAATCACACACACACACACACACACACACACACACACACACACACACACACACACACACACACACACACACACACACACACACACACACACACACAAACACACACACACACACAAGCACACACACGTGAATATACACATGCTCATACTCAGCCCTGCAATGGTATCACACACTGCTGCTGTCACACACAGAGGGGTGTGTATGACAGCACAGATGAAATGAGCACAGTCAGTGTGTGTGTGTGTGTGTGTGTGTGTGTGTGTGTGTGTGTGTGTGTGTGTGTCACACAGACCCCTCCCTCCCCTCTCAATGTGCCCGTAGGCGTAATCCTTAGAAGTGACACTAATTTGTGTACGTTTAGTAAAGTACACAGAATCTCCGCTGCCAGCAGCGAGCTCTGGCTGCTCGCCGCCTCACATCACTGATCGTTCCGTCGCCCACAACGTGTCACAGGCGGCAGAAAACAGGCAGCAGAGGTTTAGTCACAGAGATTACACAGGAACTCCTCACACATAGGCACACACACACATTGTCTAGTACCTGTTTACAACAACACGTACACAGCAAATACGAACTGTAAAACTGAAAACTTAAAAGTGTTTTCCTGAAAATAAATTTTTGGTGAAGTAAACAAAAATGTTGTATTGTGTTGCGCACAACTTCACAGTAGTTATCTGAACTACCTGTAGATGTTTGTTGTGTAAGGTTGATCTCATTTCATAAGCTAGGTTGGCAAAACTTTCAATTAAAGGTTTGAGACTACAGATCAATTATTTGAGCAGCAAAGAACAGGGTCCCCAACTTAAATTTACAGGGGTTCCCATCTGCACATGTCCATTTCCCACATGTACCGCCGTCTCTCCTGTTCTGTGTGGATTTTATTGTCATAAAGACAAATATTTTAATTTGAATACAGCACTAAAACTAGCTTAACCGTTGGTCGAGGTTGATTAGCTTGTGGATTGTAGCTTGGTGGGGTAGCCATGGCTCAGTGTCAGCCTGAGTGCAGTGTGAGTGCACAGAGTGTGAGGGGGAGTGCAGCATGAGTGTGACATAAGTGTGGCCTGAGTGATTTTCTGCTTTGTTTGAGGCAGTATGCTAGCAGCCTTGAACATCAGCTAGCAAGTGTAGGACTCGGGATCTTTTTTTCTTTCTTTTTTTTAACATACGAATGATACATTTACTGGAAAAAAAACTTAAAGAAACAATCCGAATTCTTAGTCTGGAGGACTCAAAACTCTAAGTAACGTTATATGAATAAGTTATCTGTACAAAAACGTATTGGTAAGTTCAAATGTAAAATTTTTAGCTGGCCTAAAAAACTCAAAAATCCAGTGCAGACTGTTGCCTGAAAATTTTGAGGTTGACACAACTTTTTAGTTTTTTCAGTGTACGCAACATGCACACTTTATCTAGACAACACAACACACACTCAGTGCCTCATACCTGCTAAACACTACACCACAAATACACACAGCAAACATACAACAAACACAACACACACTTATACACAACAACACTTGTTTCCACCTGTTCCTGTCAACACAACATGACATGTAACACACACTGAACAACACACACAACACAGAAAAACACAACATGAACACAGTGCTGTAATTCTGACACAGATTGATTCACTACAACTCAACACAACTCAGCTCAGAACACCAAACACACTTAATACACACAAACCGCGCACACTCAAAGCACAGCTTTGCACAACACATCAGAAAACACAACACATCTACATCCCACGCACTCATCTGATACAGCACCTCAGTACACTTAAAGATGTAGACTTAAAGGCATCAGCGGGTACAGCGGGTATCAGTATTCATTTTCCTTCCAAGTGATTTGAGTCCTCCCTGACGTGTCTCAGTTTTCAACCGACTCCAAAGTCCAGTAAAATCGTTAAATGTTATATGTTTCAAAATGTCTTTGTATTTGATAATAAACAGATTTATTTTATTTTATAGATAACATAAAAAGTGATTTATCCTCTAAGATCAGACTCGGATTATCTCAGATTATTCTATCGTCCTGTTACTGTTACTTCCACATTCTCTGATCACAAGCTATCGCTGCAGCATGAGAAAATTAAGACTGTGTGTTTCCGTGTGTGCATGCAAGCCTGTAGGCATTTACCTAGGTGTGTGTGTGTGTGTGTGTGTGTGTGTGTGTGTGTGTGTGTGTGTGTGTGTGTGTGTGTGTGTGTGTTACACAAACTCACTGTGTGTTTTCTCATTTTCCAGTCCACTTCTGTCGGTAATGTGCGAGCATGGCTAATCCCCTGAAGCCTCACATCATAGTATCACAGTGCGCCTGTTAGCAACACACACACACACACACACACACACACACACACACACACACACACACACACACACACACACACACACAAAACCACACACACAAACCCACATGTAATTTACATTAGAACACACCTGAATCTCATGAGCAACTCCTCTTTGTATAAAAATCCAATGAATAGAAAGTGTGTGTGTGTTTGCAGATGTGTGTGTGTGTCTTGAGGGTCTAATCTCAGAGTCCTGACAGATCACCTGAAACGCTTGCCATCAGCAGTTAGGGCTGATTATATTTTTCCTCCACTGGGACTTGTGTGTGTGTGTGTGTGTGTGTGTGTGTGTGTGTGTGTGTGTGTGTGTGTGTGTGTGTGTGTGTGTGTGTGTGTGTGTGTGTGTGTGTGTGTGTGTGTGTGTGTAGGTGTGTGTGTGTGTGTGTGTGTGTGTGTGTGTGTGTGTGTGTGTGTGTTTGCTCATGTCCGTAGGTGAGCTTTGCAGGTGTGTGTTGAAGCTAATAAACTGATGCAGAGACAGGAGATCCTTGGAGAGTCCAAACATCACAGCTGACCCTGAAACCAACACAGCAGAGTCACCATGACAAGAACATTTGGTAGAGATTATCTGGTCTCTCTAATCTGTCTGGTCTTCATGGTATACCTGGTTTACCTGGTTTACCCATTGACTGTATAGAGTTGACAGCATGGCTCTGCCTTTTACTATTGTGAGGTTTTGAAGACAAAATATTCCCCCTCAGAGGCGAGGCCATCGTGCAGCTAGAGTTTGTGCAGTAGAGACTGTGAGGGACTCTGAAAGAGTCTGAGTGGAGCCAGGTAATAAAAATATATATGTACATTTTTCTTTCAAGTTAAATCTCTTCTTGACTATCCCTCCTGATGCATCTTACTATTCCTGAAAAAATGTAACAATAACGGCAACTGTCATTCATCATTAAATGTGATGTAAAACCCTGTTTTTGACCTCTAACAAATAATGACAACAAAGCTTTTCAGAAAAAAAGGACTTAAACACAATGCAACTGAATAATATCTTCATATCACCACAGCATACAAATGTGAGAGACATTTACTCCGAATGTATTTATTTTTAAAATTTGACCACAGCCAGATTTTTTTTGGCGTATACTTCAGCCAGTCATCAAGGTGAGCAGTTTTTGTAGCAACCTCACATTGAGCCCAGTTAGATAACTTCCTTTTTGTTTTGTTTTTTTGCAATCTCTGGGTTTACCTGGTCCACAGTCACAGGAAGTCAGTCACACAGACTTCCTCCTGCTGACCTTTTTCCTCTGATTAAAACACCTTCAGTGAGTCTCCTGAGGTCAGCAGGTGAGTCAGCTCTCCATGTGACCTAGACCATGTAGATCAGCTCTGATGTCTCAAAACCTCAAAGATCAACACCCTCCAGCCTCAGTGGTTCTGAGGCGGGTTCAGACCCTGACCCCCACATCTAAAGGAGACTGTTAGCATCATGTGGTCTGATCCACCTGCTTAGGTGTTCTCAGGTTTAACTCAGGTACCAGCCGCTGTTGAGGAGCTGATTTTGTTGCTCCGACGTTTAAAGTCTGTTCCTTAATCACGCACTTCTGCCAGGAACTGTGGTTTTGTGTGTGTGTGTGTGTGTGTGTGTGTGTGTGTGTGTGTGTGTGTGTGTGTGTGTGTGTGTGTGTGTGTGTGTGTGTGTGTGTGTGTGTGTGTGTGTGTGTGTGTGTGTGTGTGTGTTTGTAGATTGAGACTTTTCCTTGGTCAGTTCAGAGTAATCTGGATCTAATCTGCTCTCCTTTCTGTCCTTTCTCCACCTTTAACCTCCATCCAGGATAATTACAGCAGGCTCTGCTCCCTCTGCACACCTCCACCTCCTCTTTCTCTCCTCACCCTCTCTCACACTCTCCTCTCCCTCTCTACGTGTGTGCTGTAATAATGGAGCAGTGAGGGGTGAACACAGTCGGGTTAATCTGTTGACCCAGGCCGTTGTGGGTTTATAATCTGAGAGTTCAGAGCTGGACCATTACCACGAACTACCTGAGATAGAGTCAGACTTAATCCCCACAGAGATGGGTCAAAGGTCACTGTGCACCTCGCTCACTGAAGAATAATGATGACGTTTGGCTGAGCTGCAGAGAAGCCTGCTTTCTCTCCTCACCAGAGGAAGTGATGTCTGCTTCAAGGACAGGATGTGGCTCCACGTTTCACCATCAGAGCTCTTTAGGCTGCTGAAACATCAGTCACCACTAACTTTCGTTATGACGTAGCCTCTCCTGATTGGTCCAAACACCACAATGATCTTCATTAACTTTGGGGACCAACTGGAGACCAACTGATCACAGGTCAGACTGATCCACAGAGACCCATCCTGAGTTTAGAGAGTTTAACATCTGACTGATGACATCACAGGTTGTATGGACTAATCCGTTAGCTTCAGATTAGTAAACAATGAATAAAACAGCTGGAGGACAGGTGACGGGGCTGAATCCCACCTGAGACAGGTACAAAGAGATTTACCTGCCTCCATATTACATAATGCACAGACACACACACACACACACATTGTGTTTCCTGCTAGAGCAACTTCTTGTTTGAGGTGACGATAAAATAAAAAATCTCTTTCTCACCCCCTCTCCCTTCTATCCCCCCCTCTTTCATCCCCTACAGGAAACACAAACAGTGTTTTTGCATTGGACTACATCAGTGGCTCTCTCACGGTCCACGGGCAGCTGGACAGAGAGAACCCGCTCTACTCTGCAGGGTTCACGCTGACCGTGAAGGTGAGTCTGAATGGGGAGCTGCGATTGGTTCAGAGAGCGTCACAGCGAGGGGGAGGGGCTTGAAGGAGTGACTGATCAGAGAAAGATGAGGGGGAGAGCTTGGGTGTTTATAAATCCAACAGTATGAGGGTTCGGATTAGACTTACACACATGCTGGGTTCAGGATGTTTGGTCTCACACACACAAAGCTTTTGGCAGTTGTTTTCTGACTCTTTACCTTAGGCAACATCGATGTCATGGTTTTAGCTTCTTTTAGTCTTTGAAGCACATTTCGTGCATTACGTGTTCCTTTAAAGTTGACCCCCAACCTAAAAACATGCAAAACACTGAATAAAACAGGCAGTGAACGAAATAGACTCAGACAATTTCCAACCTGTTAATAAATATATATTCACCGGCCACTTTATTAGGCACACCTGTCCAACTGCTCATTAATGCAAATTTCTAATCAGCCAATCACATGGCAGCAACTCATCACATTTGGGCATGTAGACGTGGTCAAGAGGATATGCTGCAGTTCAAACTGAGCATCAGAATGGGGAAGAAAGGTGTTTAAGTGACTTTGAACGTGGCATGGTTGTTGGTGCCAGACGGGCTGGTCTGAGTATTTCAGAAACTGCTGATCTACTGGGATTTTCACAGACAACCATCTCTAGGGTTTACAAAGAATGGTCCGAAGAAAGGAATAGAAAATATCCAGTGAGTGGCAGTTCTGTGGGTAAAAATGCCTTGTTGATGCCAGAGGTCAGAGGAGAATGATCAGACTGGTTTGGACTGATAGAAAGGCAACAGTAACTCAAAGAATCACTCGCTACAACCGACGTCTGCAGAAGAGCGTCTCTGAACCCACAACACGTCCAACCTTGTGGCAGATGGGCTTCAGCAGCAGAAGACCACACCAGGTGACCCGTCAGCTAAGAACAGGAAACTGAGGCTACAATTCACACAGCAACACCAAAACTGGACAATAGAAGATTGGAAAAACTTTGCCTGGTCTGATGAGTCTGGATTTCTGCTGGGACGTTTGGATGGTGGGGTCAGACTTCAGTGCCAACAACATGAAAGCATGGTTCCATCCTGCCTTGTATTCTGCCAACGGTTCAGGCTGCTGGTGTAATGGTGTGTGGGATATTTTCTTGGCACACTTTGGGCCCCTTAGTACCAGTTGAGCATAGTTTAAAAGCCACAGCCTACGTGAGCACTGTTACTGACCATGTCCGTCCCTTTATGAGCACAGTGTACCCATCCACTGATGGCTACTTCCAGCAGGATAACGCTCCATGTCATAAAGCTGGAATCATCTCAGACTGGTTTCCTGAACATGACAATGAGTTCACTGTACTCAAATGGCCTCCACAGTCCCCAGATCTCAATCCGATAGAGCACCTTTGGGATGTGGTGGAACGGGAGATTCTCATCATGGATGTTCAGCCAACAAATCTGCAGCAACTGCGTGATGCTATCTTGTCAATATGGACCAAATTATCTGAGAAATGTTTCCAGTACCTTGTTGAATCTGTGCCACAAAGGATTAAGGCAGTTCTGAAGGCAAAAGAGGTACAACCCGGTACTAGCAAGGTGTACCTATTGAAGTGCCCGGTGAGTGGATATGAGACTGTGTCATTGAAATCTTTAAACTTCAGGGGTCGTTGGTCCCTGACGTGATCCTGCATCACAGTAAATTCTTCTGTGTGGTCTAAACATTCTATAAGTTTGATCCTTTAGTGTTGTTCAAGCTCCTCCTCTTTATCTCCTGGCAGCCTGCACAGGTGAGCAGGAAGAGGTGATGAAGGAGAGAGGCTCTCTGTCCTCCCCTAGAGACCTCTGTTTCTCTGCTATGATGTGAAGCCAGAGTTTGAACCCCTCCATGCTCCTCCATGCCCCTCCGCCTGTCCTCAGTCCTTGTCCTTCCTCCACTGATGGTCCTGCTGGCTGTAATAAGGATCTACAAGCTCTGACAGAAGAAAACGTCTCTGTCCAGAAGTCTGATTTCTGGACACCAAAAATGTCCCACTAAACAGAAAGATAATCAACCTTTTAAAGCAGCTCATACTCTTAATAAGATATTATCTTTCACTGTACGCAGATTAACTCACTTTGAAACTTTCAGACACACTGGTTCCTAAAGCAGCAAACACAGATTCTGATTTTAAGGGAACTAGAGAAAACACTGAGGTTAGTTTAGAACAGAACGGATGATAGATATGAGTGATTAATAAGAGCAGAGATGCTGTGAGTGTTTTACAGGAGAAATCAGTGTTTTATGGGAGCGGGTTGAAAGTTGTGGTGTTGGAGGAACACCCTGAGCTAAAGTTTCCCATCAGAGGAGCAGATAGGCCCTTACATATTCCAGCCTCAGTCCGTCTCTTTAATTGAAATCAATAATTACAGCGTGGAAAAGTAGAATAAGCCAAAGTGCTGAAGAGGAACAAACCTGGCCTAAAATAGTATTTATAAGATATGGATTTTCTCTGCTTGTGCTTTCTGAGGAGCTGCTTCTATTGATTGTGGTGTGCCGTCGTAATAAAACTAATTTCTCAACTTCAGGCGGCTCAGACAGCGCCGAGCAGGGGAGGGCAGGGTCAAATGATTCAGCGGCGTCGGGACGAGGGAGGCTAAACTACCGCGATTACCCAGAAGCCATCATGTTGTTCCTGCAGATTTTCCTCCTGCTGCGACGCTCGTCCATCAATAAAAGAGCCCAAAAGAAATACGCTGTTTCTATCTGAGGCTCCGATTTATCCTCTCAGAGGACTCCCACATTCCCCCACAGGGAGGGAGAGAGACAGTGTGTGAGAGTGTGAATATCTGTGTGTGTGTGTGTGTGTGTGTGTGTGTGTGTGTGTGTGTGTGTGTCCCCTGCCCTCTCCTGGCCTCTCTTTAAACCTGTTTCTATGATTGCCTTCAGTCCGTCTGATCCAATAAATGAACACCTGTAAATACCTGCAGCCCGCCTCCATCACCAGAATGACTTTCTGTTCAATCAAATACGCCACCTGTCTCCCCGTCTCTCTCTGTCTCACTTCCTGTCTCTCTCTGTCTCTCTGTCCATTTGGCAGTCTGTCCATCTGTCTGTAACTAAATGAGATCTTTCCTTAGAGGAAATTTTCTTTAAGAAGACACTGTGTGAATAATAATACGATCAAAATACAGATGATCAATAAACCTCTGTTTATAATAAACAGAGATTATAACATTTATTTGGATCAATAAACAGTAATTTTCCAATCTATGTTACAGATAAAATTTTATAACCCTTTCACAGCAAAACTGAAATCTTATCAAGTGTTTTTGTCTTGTTTTCAGTGGAAATTGTCTTCTTAGACTTAATATGAGCAACATTCACCTGGCCAATACAGAAAAATGTTTTGTTTCAAGTTATTTAAAGACAAAAAGTAGGTCTGAATTGTTTGTGACAAAAATTGGCCAATTGAACGAGGGAAAAGGTTCTTGAATTAAGAAAAGCTAATTTTTCTTATTCCATTGGAAGATTTTTCTTTACTTATTACAAGCAACTCAGACCTCATTTTTTTCATGAAACAAGACATTTTTCTGGACTGATAAGATGAATGTGGCTCATATCAAGACAAGACAACAAGACAAAAAAAAAACTTGATAAGATTTTAGTTATTTGCAGCGTAATAATTGACATGACATTGACTCAGAGAAATAACATTTGAAAATAAAACAAACTTGTAATCAGCCTGCACCACTCAGCTAAAAATGAAGCCAAAAATAAACTGCAGTTCCCTGGGTGACCACTAGAGTCTGTCTGCAGTAGTGTAGTCTATTGTCTGCAATCAGAAGTTCTTGTGTCTGCGCTGACACTCTGAATGTCTGTATGTGTCCGCCAGGCCACAGAGCTGAAGGATGACCGCAGTCCGTCAGATGCCACCGTGATGACCACCTTCACCATCCTGCTCATCGATAAGAATGACAACGCTCCAAAGTTTAACAGCTCAGAGTACCGGGTCAGGATCACCGAGCTGGCCCAGGTCGGCTTCGCTCTACCACTCTTCATCCAGGCAGAGGACAAGGACGAGGTGAGAGCATGACCTGTGTTTAGATGTTGAAGGTACTGAGACTTTAGACTCAGGAACTACTGGTCCAAGAATCAAAAGGTTTCTCTGAGGAACTGCTCTTAGGGGGTTATAAGAGAGTTAAAATACCAATCGTTAATCAGTCCCACCCTGATAAGGCATTTAACATTTTTTGGAAAGAGTCAAGGTTCCTGGTTCTTTATTTAGTTCCTCATATCAAAGAGGGACATGTTTTCCTTTTGACATAAAACACTTGGCCTTCTTTTATTTCTCAAAAACTAAAATATGAAACACAAAACTCCCCTGTTTAACAAACATTCCCTCTTAATTTGGCGGTGTGTTTTAACTCAGAGATTCCTGTCTCTGTGTCATTCCCCCCTTTGACATGAACTGGTACTGCACTCTCCTGTTTAGCTTTTTCTGCTCTGATATCCTTTTTCTTTTTGAAAGTTCATCTCTAGTATCCACCATTACTGCAAAATAAATCACAGCATTATTTCAGCAAAGAAAAACACAGATCTCTCTGCTCTATGGTAAACTTTGCCATCAGCATGGTGCCATCAAAGAGACTTTGGGTCAATGTGAAATAAATGGAATCATGTTCTCCTGAAGAAATCTAAGCAGACTATATAAACTAAGAAAATACATTTAGAAATAATCTGTGTTGGTGCTGATAATCTCGTTTTTAATCCTGGATTATAAACAGGTAGGTTTAAAAAAGAGACACTGTTTTAAGATCACTTAGAGAGTCCTACCAGGGCCTTTAAAGTCACATTTAAAATTAATCTAATGCAAATGCGCATACACACCAGACACTCTCCAGCTGTGTGTGTGTGTGTGTGTGTGTGTGTGTGTGTGTGTGTGTGTGTGTGTGTGTGTGTGTGTGTGTGTGTGTGTGTGTGTGTGTGTGTGTGTGTGTGTGTGTGTGTGTGTGTGTGTGTGTGTGTGTCAGCAGCAATGTATAACAGCATGCTTCAGTCTGCTCTATTAGCTGTATCTATCAACTCACTGTTTTGACACACACACTCTACACACACTCTCTCCCTCTCGCTCGTTCACTCGCTCAGCCTCTCTTTGGACTCGACTACAATTTAATTTGCTCTGGAAGAGACGGGATAGAGCATCAAATTATACCTAACGAGGAAAATCAATCACCTCGGCTGCAGATAAGCCGAAAGCAAGTCAACTCTGATTGATTCAGGCAGAGCCGCCACCGCCGGGGGGGAGAGTGACAGATAACAGAAAGGGGAAGAGAGAAAGGGAGGGAGGGGGGACACGAGGATGAGCGGGAGGACTGTGAGGAAAGTGTTTGAACAGAAAGTGGCCTGCAGTGGAGCAAAACCTGAAGTCTGAATAATTGTTGGAGCAGAAAGAAGGAGAAGAGGAAGAGAGACAGGATGAAGAGTGTACTTATAGCAGACAGTCTGTTTATCCAGCCTGAGGATGGAGGGAAGAGGAGACACAGTCTGCAAACAGGTGGGACCGAGCAGACTCAGGCTGAGTTAATATCAGATTAGTCACACTCGTTTATCTGCTGTTAACCCCTTTCTACCTGAATTAATTAACAGTTATAAAAATAGATTGTTTTTATGTGTCTTTGCATTCTTACAGATGTTAAAATAGGTGAAGATTGTAAATTTGAGTACAGTACACACAATAGTTTAAACTATATGACTATCATATATATAAAGACATGAGAAGTTAATTCCCTGACCAATATATTTTGACATAGTGGAGCTGATACAATCTTTGGTATGTGTAGAATATGAATCAATGGGTAACTAGAAAAGCACACAGAGAGCATCGACCTCCGCCAAGCATATAGTGACTGTGACGCAACACTTTAGTCCTACTTTAATGTTACACTCCCTTTCAGCAGACTGTCTGCTACAATCTAGTGTTAGTTGCAGGTTTGTACAATAATTTGTTACCTTACAGTGTTGAAAATTATGATGACCCAGTACATATTTAATATTCCAGATCTTAGTATGCAGAATATTGCCAGGATCTGGATCTTAGTTTTACATCTGTCAGAAATCATGGTGACCTGGTTTTGTATTGTTTTGCAAAGCAATCTGACCATTTATCGTGAAGTTAAACAGACATATGGTGAAAACAGCCCTATCTCACAATGATAAAGAATCCTTTAAAAAAGTCCTGGATCCAGATAGTGATCCAGATCAACTCCAAAATTTAAACACTGTCTTCCTTATCCCATTTCGAACATTACCTGAAAATGTCATCAGGATCCCTTGGTTAGATGGACAGACAGACAGGCATACAGACTCTCCCAAAAGCATAATATCCTTGGCGAAGGTAACAATGAAATGCAAAGATCATTTCAGCTTCATCCAGACCTAACAGGGTATGTTGTAAATTTGCGACAACAGGCAAGAGATAAAGGGACATTTCACAGGATTTTAACCCTCTCAGTAACAGTGAGGTCTCTGTTAATCACTGCAGCACAGCTCTCTACAGACCCTGAGGCTCTCTCTGTGTCTGTGTCTGACTCACCAGTATTCTTTGGTGAAGTTGATTTGAATGTGTGTTAACAGCTCCCGGGTGGAGCTTCTTCAACCTTTGCATGTAGTTATTAATCACTCAGTGTGTTCATGTCTCCACAGTCTGGGCAGAAACAAATCTGTTTAATCTCTGTTAGACTGTTAAACACTGATGAAGGATCAGATTAGGTCACCTGAGCTGTAATCTGAGATTACTTAAACAGCATTCATCTGAAAAATCTCCCTGAAACAGATTCAGGGCTCACTCAGATCAGCGGATCAGGAAGCAGGTTGCAGAAACAGGGGGACTGGATCAGATACCAGGTCAAATCAGTCCCTCATGTGTCCTCACCTCCTCATTTCCTGGTCTCCTCATCTACTCCTCTCCTCATCCTTGTGCTGCAGTTTGGGATAAATTCATCCATCAGGAGTTAAATCTTTGAGCTGTTTGTTGTCTTCTCTGAGAGCTGATTCACTCACTCACAGTCTGCTTCCTGTGCTGTAATCTCTCACACAGCGGCGGCAGTGGCGTCTCCTCCCTGTCTCTGTCACACAGGTGCTATTTACCTGCTCTCTGCCTGTCGCCGCCACCCGCGTCTCCTCTTCTGCTCCGCTTAGCTTCTGTAAAACTTTCCTCACATCCGAAGTTTGAGGCGGCCGTCTCTGACAGCAGCTTTTATTGGGGGCTTTGGAGGCAGAGGCAAATGGACGGGCAATTACGTTTATGGGCAGTTTGAGGTGACATCCTGCATACTGGACGCTCTTTAAATAGGAGTCATCAGCTGAATGGCTCTGAGAGGAAAACAAAAACACGTCTGCTGCTCCATCAGCACCGCCCTCAAGCTTTCTATCACCACGGGAAGAGACACCAGCCGCTGCTGTAGCCGTCACCCTGACCCCACTTCAAATTCTCCCATCATGCATCTGCGCTCACAGGTTTACCTGAGGGAGTGGAAAGGAACGGCTGTTTGTTCTAATCACATCCAGGAAACAGGAAACAGGAAATAGGATCCTCTGTGTTCATCGCGAGCAGATCAGGCTGTGACTGATAGAATGATTGAGAGAATGAAAGAGACAATCAATAAGAAAGAGGAGGAGACTCAGCTGCTTAAACAAACTGACTTTCAGACACACCTGAACATACACACTTGATCATACACACCTTCACAGGAGACTGTGTTTCAGATTCAGGTTTAGGTTCTTGGATGTTATTCATTTCAAAGAGCTTCAAACCCACTCAGGTGTGTGTGTGTGTGTGTGTGTGTGTGTGTGTGTGTGTGTGTGTGTGTGTGTGTGTGTGTGTGTGTGTGTGTGTGTGTGTGTGTGTGTGTGTGTGTGTGTGTGTGTGTGTGTACCGTGGTAGATATTCACGGCTGTCAGCAGGAATCACATCAGACGTTATCAGAACACACAGATGTGTGAGTTTCTATCTGTCTGTGCCTTCATCATCATCATCACCATCATCTTCAGGTTAAACAAGTGTGATCACTTACATCTTGTCTATATTCTGATCCCTCTTCATCCTAGGCACTCTGTCACTTTGTCTGCTGTGTCTCACCTAAACGAAAGCTGACTCACTGCAAACAAACCCAGACCAAGCCAAACCAAAACAGACCATACTAAACCAAGAGACGGAGCCAAATGATGCTGATACAGAATGACACCATTCTGAACCAAACAAAACAAAATCAAGCCAAACCATACCAATCCAAAACAAAACAAACCAACCCAAACTAGACCAAACCAAACCAGACCAAACCAACCAAACCAAAACAGACTGAACCAAACCATACCATAACAAACCAAACCAAGAGACTTAGCCAAAGTATGCTGATACAGAATGACACCATTCTGAACCAAACAAAACCAAGCCAAACTATACCAATCCAAAACAAAACGAACCAGACCAACCAAACCAAAACATACTGAATAAAACCATGCCAAACCAAACCAAACCAAACCTGCAAGTACAAATATAGTAACCTTTCTCCGCTAACCTCTTTGTCCTCCTATCCCTCTCTGTTTTTTCTTCTGCAGGGCGTGAACAGTATGTTCCAGGTGTTTCTGACGGGTAACAACTCGGAGTACTTCACCATCTCTCCCACTGCGGTGCAGGGCCGTGCAGACATCAGGATGAGGGTGGCCATGCCGCTGGACTTTGAACACATCCGCAGCTACAGCTTTTCAGTGAGAGCCAAACCTTTCTACACTTTAACATAATGACTGACTGGGAGGGAGACTGAGAGAGACATGGTGGAGCTTACTAATCACCACAACAACTCGCAGCTCTTAGGACAGGGTCTTATGATGAGAGAGGAGGCTAACAGAGCTGAGCTCTGTGTAGATAACCTATTGCTGTAAATTCAGAGTGAAAGTCTAAAACACATTTTCAAACAGAAACTAAAGTCAGTTCTTCTCTCAGACTGAACATCCACTAACTGTGGCGTCTCAGCATGGGGACTAAAGCGAGCCTCATCATGTTCATGTTTGTGTTTCTGTTAGTATTTGTGTGTCTAAGTCTGGATGTGTGTGTGTCTGTTTGAACAGTGAAATTACTGTTTTTGTTGGCAGATTACACACAGAGGCCTGCATGCTGTGTAATCTGACACTGAAACAGGAAATTATTCTTAATCCTGATGATGACATTCATACTGATTCAGACTGGCTATGTGAAATATTAAAATGCTATTCTTTATGTAACATCCTCCCACCTTCTTTCAGCTCTACGCCAACGAGTCCATGTCAGACCACGTGGGCTTTGCTCGAGTTTTTATCGAGTTGATTAACGAGAACGATAACCGTCCCATCTTCAGCAGACCCCTGTACAACATCAGCCTCCCTGAAAACACACCACCAGGGACGTCTCTGCTCAGGATCATGGTAAGTCCACTTGTTTTGATACACACACACCACCAAGTGTGTTAGTGTGTGCATGCATGTCTGGTTGTGTGTGGAGCACTGAGCAGAGGCTGGTGACAGAGGAGCTTTCTTTTTGAGGTTGAACCAACCCATTTTAATCTACAGGAAGACAAAGGGGACAAACAGCTTTAATGATATCTAAAAAATAAAACATTAAACCTTATCATTAGTCATGATTTAACAGGAACAATGCTAGCGTTTCTCTGTGGCTGACTTTAGAAAAACTTTTCAGTTTCAGATTCACCTCAGACTTCTTAAAAGTAAAGACATTAAAGCCGAGCAGAGAACGAGTCTGAAGCCAGGTTTCTGTCCGGTTATTGGATTAATACAGAGACAGATAATAACGTCTGGAGCTCTTCCATAAACATTAATCCAATTAGAGCAGCTTTTATAATGCACTGATCTTATTTATCCCCTCAGGCCCTGCGAGTTTACTTTCTCTGAGAGACAGTCCGAAAAAAATCACTTCCTCAAAGCAACACGCAATCCTCAACCTCCCAAAACACAGAGTCTATCAGCTGCTCCTCTGTCTGCAAACTGCATTTAACAAATTTAAACACCTGTGAGCTCAAGAAAAACCTGGTAACATACACCTGACAGCTCTGAGGCACTCTGAGTTTGAGCTAAGCATACAGGTGCAACCAAATCACAAACTCTGACATAACTCTGCCATAGTTACAAGCGCTTTTAAACCCATCAGAGTTTCCCTTTTTCCAAGTGCTCTTTAAATTACCACAACTCTTGAGCCATTTGGGCCAGCCAGAACATTCTAACAGTTCTGAAAGCAGGAAAGACGAGCTTAATGTTGATATCTGAGACATTGGAGTGATACATCTAAATCTCCGAGCCATGCATTCTAATCAAAGTTAATAATTTATGCAAGGTTTTTACTTACAGTTACCGTAACCCTTCGTCTATTTAGGCGTGAAAAAAAATTAGAATGGTCCCTCAAAGAAAAGAAGATGATTTTTCTGAGCATGATCTCTGACTTTTGGAGGCCAAAATAATCAGAAAAGTTCATGTAGCCTGGACGATGCTTGAAGAATAAAGAGTTAAATGAGCTCAAAGATTAATCAGTTTGTAAAGAAAAGGTCTATCAGCTGAAAGAACACAATTTGACATGGTTTGTCCCACAATCTTTAGGAACCAGTCTGAACATCTGAATTATTTCAGTCTATATAAAGCCTGTGAACATTTGTCCTCAGTTTCTTTGGATCAGAGTCTCATTGGTTCATATTCTCTTTGGTTTAGATTCCTGTTAGTTCAGAGTCTTCTTGGTCCAGAGTCTCTTGGTTCAGAGTCTCGTGGGTTCACAGTCTTGTTGGTCCAGAGCCTTGTTGGATCAGATTCCAGTTGTTGTGTGAAGGGACTGTAGCCTTTCCTATCATGGATGAATTATTACGGTTCAGCAGCTTTAATAAACCTCCGATCAGCTTCTTAAAGACTGGAGTTATTATTCAGGAGTCAGTCCAGAGACTTAAAACCATGACCCCGTGGAGTCAGGAGCAGAGAGCAGAGTGTGGAAATCAATACTGTTTATAGAGCTGATGAGATGGAGATTACAGCTGGTCTGAGACTACATAACCCAGGATCAGGGTCAGAGACAGAGAGGAGGAAGGGGGGGATGTATTCAGAGCCCTCAAAGTCTGAGTGCCAGTTCCAGAGTTTACAAAAGCATGCAGTGTATCTGGGTTAGACAGAGAAGACGTTTGTATGTCTAAGTTCTTTTAACAAACAGCCAGGTTTCAGTTTCAGGTCTTTGCAGCTTCCAAACACATCAATCATCAGAGAGCTGGGCTTATTCAGTATTACCAGATTTTTGGCACCAGATTTAGAGTTTGATGTCATCTCATTGGTTGTTAACAAACTCCCTGAATGAATGACACCTGAAAAACTCACCTGAACAAACTCAGTGCAGTGATCTAAAGACCTGACCAGCAAACCCAGCAGAGGAAGGACCGAGGATAAACTGAGGACCAAAACCTGAGTCAGCAGAAACCCACAGTGTGTGTGTGTGTGTGTGTGTGTGTGTGTGTGTGTGTGTGTGTGTGTGTGTGTGTGTGTGTGTGTGTGTGTGTGTGTGTGTGTGTGTGTGTGTGTGTGTGTGTGTGTGTGTGTGTGTGTATGTGTGTGTGTGTTTACCATGCTGTGTTTGCTCTGTCTTGTTTGCCGCAGCATCTCCGTGGTATGGGTTCATTAGTAATGTAGACAGCGTGTTAGCGATGCTAATCCATGGAGCTAGCTTAGGCTGTTTGTTTGTTGGCGCTCTGATCAAACACTGACTCGTGTAACTGACATAATCAGATGTTTGTTCAGGAGCAGACGTGGCCACAGACACCCGAGCAGATAGAAACTGTCCAAAGAGAGGCTCCATCAACATCCTCATTGTCCTCGTCCTCATCAGAGTAATGGTTTCTGAGTATTTATATCTATCAAAACCTGGAGAACAGGGTCACTCTGATGTTGGTAAAGTCACTGAGAGCTAGACTCTGAGCTGTTGGGGCAGCAGACCAACAATAACTCAGCCCCTCCATTAGCTGTTCTAAAGGATAAATTACATCCTCTCTATCTCTCTGTCTCTGCTCAAACCTGTGAGAGTGAAACCTTGAGCTTCAAAACAAGCAGCTCTGTTTTAACAGAACCTCAGATCTCCTCCCCCTCTTTATGAACTCTCTGATACGTCTGATGAAGTTTGACGACTGACTCCTCCCTCACTCATGTTGTGTTGGAGTATTTCGAACATCTGAAAAGAGCTACTTGGAGTCCTTTTAGACAGGAAGCCCCTCCTCTGACTGGGCTCAGGCCAATCACATAGACAAAAAGGTGACCAACCCAATATGGGCAGTCCCTACATTAGGGGGCGTGTCCTGTCTCCACGTTAACACACCAGTTAAATACTCTGTGTGTGTGTGTGTGAGAGAGAGAGAGAGAGAGAGAGAGAGAGAGAGAATGTTTCAACAACTGTGCAGTGTTATGCTATTCATGAGAAGTGTGTGCAGTGTTTTCTAAACCATTTTGTGTAAAATAATATACGTATGCTAATTCAAACACAAATGTTAGCTCAACACACAGGTACGCGTACACACTCAACACATATGCACACACACAAACACAAATACACATGAACATGCACATGCGCACATGCCCACACGCACACGTACACATGTCCACACGCACACATACACACGCATACGCACATACAGATGCAGAGAGCTCCTCAGTTTGTGAGATTCATCTCTAAGCTGATCAAATATGATCCAAAGTCCATGGCTGCATCACTGTGGACACACACAGTCACACATACATGCAGCTGCAAACATTCCATATGTACGTTCTGCAGCTTTACTGATCATTATAAATATTTATTATGATTTACTATCTCTTTCTCCAACACACTTTACCTCCTCCTCTTATATTTCTCTGCTCTAACATTAATCAGGCCCAGCATCTTGTATGTCTTCCCTGTGTTTTATGGTGTGTGTGTGTGTGTGTGTGTGTGTGTGTGTGTGTGTGTGTGTGTGTGTGTGTGTGTGTGTGTGTGTGTGTGTGTGTGTGTGTGTGTGTGTGTGTGTGTGTGTGTGGTCCATGGATGATGAATGGTTGTAAATTACTGACTCAGGATGTTTCTGCAGCCTCAGTTTGTTCAGAGTTTACAGGCCGAGACTCGCAGCAGTGATTAGAATTCATTATCCTAATAAAAGGCTAAGGGTGTGTGTGTGTGTGTGTGTGTGTGTGTGTGTGTGTGTGTGTGTGTGTGTGTGTGTGTGTGTGTGTGTGTGTGTGTGTGTGTGTGTGACTCTTTGTGTGACCGTGTGTGTCAGTAATCCTGCTGCTCTGACTCTGAGGTGTGGATGTTTGGAGTATCAGATGCTCAGAGGACGTTTTCATGCAGACTCAAACCTGATCACAGTCACATCTCTTGTTCCTCCTCTTCTTTCATCTCTCAGTCTCTGAGGTGAATGATGCTCTCTTTATCATTCTCTACACCATTTATACACACACCCTGTCTGTGTCTGTCCTCAGCTCATCCCTCCATCAGAGCATTAGTTCTCAGGCCCTGTTTACACGACGTTTCATCCTAAAATGCTAAAACGCAGCGGAAAGGCAGTGAAAAAATTCTGCATTTACACAGCTGAGGGACTGAAAAAGCTGTAGTTAGCATGCCAGGCCTGTAGTTGGCAATATAACTGTTTTGTCTTTTTCTTTTGGTACATCCCCATCAAAGTAGAGTTGAGGCGGTCATCTGGTGTATTGGAGAATGCTAAGTGCAGAAGTGGAGCAACAGGTGCACATTTTGTTGAAAGACAGTCAGCAGATTCAGCAGATTGAGCAGCACTAGCCCAACAGGGTAGTTTACAACGATTGTAACAACAGTACTGTTGAACTGTTGGATTCGCCTGCACAAAGTAGAGCGTGACATCAGCAGAGGGAGAGGGTCCTAAAGGCTGATTTATGCTTGATGCGCCAGCAGGGTCTGCGCGACAAATGGTGTCGTTTTCGCTCCTTTGCCCCCTTGCATACAGTGGCGTGGCGTGGAGATTTTTTTGAGGAAGCCAAGTGAGACAAAGCCTGTTATCTGTATTTTTTTTAGGGAGTGGGGTACATAAAAGGCTTTGTTGCAGTTTGTATTGCTATTTCAAGTAACGGACCTGTTAGAGTGCCCAGAGAGCGCTCGTTTTACTTACTTTGAACACCGACACACGCCCTTTAGCTCTCCCACCCTCACTCACTCATTCACACTCGTACATTGTCCTCTTGACTTAGCTTAAACATCGTATTAATTAATTCAACCGCCCACTTAAACACACAACCGGCCGCTTCATGCACACTGCTAATGTGCTAACCTCCCTGATTTCATTCAGTGGCTCGAGGATGACGATACTGTGATTTGATTGGTTTGAGGCCAAAGACAGGGTGGCTTCCCTTGACACAGTCTTGGTCAATCACAGATGAGCAGTGTCATGACCACAGCCTCATCTGATTGGTTAATCATTCTTGTTTTTTTTCACCAAGGGATGCCAATTCTGCTTGGCTTCCTTGCGGACAACAGCGTGCAGTATCGTATTTTCACCACGCATTCGCCACAGAACATTTATGAGCTCGCTGTTTTACACATCGTAAAATGCTCAATAACTAGAGGAGAGGAATAAGGAAGAGATGACGGTGACAAAACACAGAAGAAGTATCGAAACTGTTAAAAAGGAATATTTTCATTAAATCACAGCTACAGTCTAAAAAAAGAGAGGAAGCATGGCTTCCCTTGGCCTCCGGGAGAAAACGCCACTGCTTGCATAGTCCTTTTCAAGCAGAAAATTTCCCAGCCGTGCTGGACGAAGACGCACTGACAAGATGGCAGAAGTGGTTGAAGTGCAGAAATACAGGCATCCGTATGACTCATCATACAGAAATCAACATGATAATCAAGTGGTAAATAATTCATGGTGTGAAATTGCAGCCACTCTCAGCAGAAAAGACAAATCGGTTAAAAGAACCTGAAAAAACCTCTGGGACAGATATTTGAATAAGCTGTAAACAAAGCCAAACTTCTTTGACTCTAGTTTAGTACTCTAATAGACGTACATTTGTGATGCACCGCCCCCTGCAGTTTGGGAATGGACACCAATGGACGCTGCGCAGGATGTTAAAAAGCATAAAAGCCTCATGCGTTTTCTCACGCGTTTCATTTGTGCACATAACACAGCCTTTACTGTTTACACTGCAACGGTGGCGGCAGCATTCCAGAAAAATTCCGCTCTGGGGGTCGCTTTCCAAAGTTTTCATTTTAGGTTGGCTAAAACGCTGTTTCTGTGTAAATGCCAGGCCAAAACGGAACAATACTTTTGTATTTCACCCTAAAAGTGTTGTCATGTAAAGGGCTCCTCAGTGTATGGAAGCTTTTCACAGCGTCAGATTGGATCCATAACAGGTGAACTGAATGTGTGTGTGTGTAGGACTCTGCACTTTTTGGATGTTCCTTTAAATCCAAAACAAGATATGTTTAATAAACACACTGCACATGGACTCAGTAAGGTGTGTTCAGACCTGAACTAAAAGCTGCTGAGAGCTGAATGCTCTCAGTCAGAGTTTTGGCTGGTGGGAGAGCATCTGCTCATCTCTCTGCCAACTCATCCACCTGTTTGCTCATCTTGAGAGAAATGAAGACGTCGTAAATGTTTGCTGCTCCTCCATTACACTAAAGAGAGCATCGTAAAAACACACAGCTCCCATCAGCCAGCAGAGGAAATACAGAGGGAGAAAAGTGGAGAGAGTTTGTCTCATACACAGAATAATAAATGGTGAACATTAGAACAATTCAAACCTGTCAGACTGAGCTCATCCTGTCCAGTGAAGATGATTCAGACTCACCCAAACCTCATCTCCCAGCTGGTTTCTGTCTCTGAGAATGATCAGTCACATAGATTGATGGATCCTGATCTCTGTCAGCTGTTAGATGCTCTAATAACTGTCAGCTGATCGCCAGCTGATCATCTCTCTGCTCCTCAAGGCTAAAAGCTAACAAGCTGTTAGCATCACAGCTTATGTTTCCTGACAGCTCATCTTCATCAGCGTCATCCTCAGTGGCTGTCAGGAACTTCCTGTGTAGTGTGTTTGTGTGTGTGTGTGTGTGTGTGTGTGTGTGTGTGTGTGTGTGTGTGTGTGTGTGTGTGTGTGTGTGTGTGTGTGTGTGTGTGTGTGTGTGTGTGTGTGCGTAATTGGTTCCTTTTCCTGGAAAAACTGGTTTTTACAGACAATCAATTCAAATTCAGCTTAGAGCAGCTTTAACCTCTGACTGTCTAAGAGATAACCAGCTGACAGTCTCATCCTAACACACACACACACACACACACACACACACACACACACACACACACACACACACACACACACACACACACACACACACACACACACACACTGTGATTGTTAGCTCTGATTATTTTCCCATAGAGCAGCTCAGATTGAATGAATTAGTGTGCGGTGTGTGTTCTGTTGTTTTGGAACAGGCTGATGGATAAACTCACAGAAACATGTCATCAGTTTACTCACACCCACTTTATGTATCATCACAGTAAAATGCAGATCCACGTCAGCTGTGTATGATGTTTTTTAAAGGTGTAATGGTTAAACACGAGTCATTGGATAAGGAGAGTGATCCAGAGTTTTAATGGTCACCCATTTCCTCCTCAACCAACAGAAAAGACATCATGAGAGACATGTGAGGAACTGTAGGATCTTCAGAAAACACCTGGAGAGGTTGAGAGATTCATGATTCGGCCGGCAGAGCAGTCAGGATCCTCTCCATCCTGTATCCACTGAGCATGCTCAGAAGTGAGACCTGGATGATGTCATGAGACAGGACTCAGTGTGAGCAGGTTCAGTGTTTCACTCCTCAGAGCATGTCAGACTTTCAGGTTAGAACAGTTTTACAGAGTGAGCTCAGGTTTCCACAGACTAACACACACTCTTAGACACACACATTCTCATACACAGGTGTGTTTGACTGCCGGCTCTGCCTCTGAAAAAGGAAACACTTCATTTAACCAAACTGTTGGACTGAAAACTCACTGAGAAACTTCAGCCTGAGGAGCTGAAAACTTAATATCACCAGCTCTGAGTCCATTCCACAGACCAGACCAGATAAGACCACCTTGGCCAAACCAGACCAGAATAGACCACACTACCCAGATGTGACCACACCAAATCTTCATCAGGGTTTCTAAATACACAGGCACAACGGTGACTGCCCCCAGAGGACACTTTAGAACTGCAGCTCAGTATCTCAGGATTCTGATTGGTTCTGAGTCTCCTTGGCGTTCACCGTGATCTGGATCCATGACTCAGTTGTTTTTGCTGGAAGCTTCAGATGTTTCATGTTCTGATGGTGGTGACGCTTCACGTTTCAGAGTTCATCACAGAGCAGACTGTTTCAGAGACACTATCCTGCAGCCTACAGAATCCACCCATTCTTCCATCCATCATTCCATCGATCCATCCTTTCATCCTTCCTTCTTTTTTTTCCAACAGTTAGAAGAAGGAGAGCGTGTCTTTGTCTCTCCCTCCCTCTCCTCTCACAGGCTGAGCTCTGCTCCTGCTCCTGTCACCTCCTCGATAGCTGTCACGCTAACACCCCCTCTGCTATCATAGGAGCACTTATGGGCCTGTCACTCACGCGGGAGAGAGGGTGGGAGGAAAGCAGGGGCTGAGGGGGGAAAGCGTGCACATGGAGATATGTGAGGAGAGGAGAGGAGAGGTGGGGCTGAAGAGCAGAGGGAAATAAAGAGGGAGAGAGGAGATAAAGGAGGAGGAGGAGGATGGACAGGAGGAAACAGAGGGAGGGGCTGCAGAGAGTCACTAAATGATAAGGTCATCAACAAATCACAAGTCAAAGCAAGAGGATAGACTCAACACCCCACAGGTATTCAGCTCTATGTGGACATACTGTGAGGGGGAGGGGGCTGACAGTGGGCTGTAAATTTTAGTGGGACAGAAGCACATTGATGGCTGCAGCCGCTGGTCCATCTGTGATAGGAAATATAAAACACACATGCACACACACACACCCATAAATGAATTCAGTCTGAAGAGCACAAATATTCCCAAACACAGAAATGTCCACAAACACACAACCTGCAGAGCTTAGACGTGACGACAAACACCTGCAGTTCCCTGAGTGTCCACTAGAGTCTGTCGTAAGTAGTGAGTTTAGTCCCAATAGAGCAGGCTTCAGCAACTTAAGCCCTGTTTCCACCAAGAGGTCCAGTTCTGTTCATCTTGGCACAGCACACATTTACAGTGTTTCCACTGACTGACCCCGGGTCAGACCCCCAAATAACCAAGACAAGCGGTCCCACTTTCTGAGACCCTTCAATAGGGGTGCAAGACTAGACTGATCTGATCCCGGAAAGTGGAGCTACAGCACTGCAGACTGGTAAATGGTCGAAATTCTGCAGGAATACAGCGACTGTATTTCTACTGGTGGCCCACAGTCTTCTCCTAAACAAAGCTTGATTGCACTTTTATCTAAGAGCCACGTGTCCATCACAAAGAGGATGAAATGCTGGATGTCTTCCATCGTTGCTCTTTGTTTTACTGTGTCACGTTTTTCTTCTTTGTTGGATTTATTAGCAGGGTACACTGTGTCAGGCTGCTATGGGGTCACGCTATTATGTTACTGATGCGGCTGTCGGCATCCAGCTTACATGCCGCCAACCACGAGGGGGCACAGTGTAAAAACGCAAACAGGGCCAGGCTTAACTGAGCCAACCTGTACCAAACTGTACTGATCTAACCTGGACTGCTTGGTGGAAACGGGGCCTGAATTTAAGAAGGTAAATCCTCCTTCATTATTATGGAAAAAACAAAACAAAAAAAAAAAAAACACTTTTTCAAATCTACAGGCTACGACTGTATTTTGTATGAAAAAGAAATTTAATACAATTTTTATTTTAAATGAATGAATCAGTTAGGTTTCCTTTATATCACGGTTGAGCAGATCAAACGGGAAAGGGAGTTGTGTGCAAAAAATGCTTAAAATTAAATAGTGACTTTCAAAATAAAACAAACCATGTCAAAACCTGATCATATTAAGCTTTACAGCAACAACTAACCCACATAATGAGTGGTGCAAAACCAGGAGGCAACAGGTTTGAGGTTTTACAGCCCAACATAAATCGAGAGAAACATATCAATGAAGTGGGAGGCACAGGAAGTCTTTAGTCTCGCGACTTCAGCTGTCTGTCAGTCATGCAGTTTACCAGACTGAATGAATACGCAGCCGGTGGGAGTTGACATCCACAGTCAGCACACAACGGAGCGGAGCTGGAATGGAGAGGCATCTGGTGTATTTTGATCATTAGGCTGCTGTCTTAAATCACCAACTAACACACACTGTCTTTTAAGGCTAAACAGTTAAATAATAACCATAATAATAAACACTTCTCTGAGCCTAACTAACTTATCAGTCATTTTGAGAACAGTTATCCATTTCTCCCATGATGTGCTGATGCTGTTATTGTTTTTATGCTGAGATAACATTGTGTGAGACATTAGCAAGAGAACGCTTTCTAGCAATACACAATGTCACTGTCCTAAGCAATAAAAAGGAAGGTTGACAGCGAAAGATGTGGAAAGAAAAGTGGAAAGAAAGTATGCAATCATCCTACTTGATTTTATTTTATTATAATTGCAAGGCCAGTCCATCCCACCTGGGGTTCTTGTGAAGCATATTGACTTCAAAGAAACAAACTAGCTCCAGGGGAGCAGACACCAACACAGAGCCCTAACAGCTGGGTAAGCACTGTGCATGTCAGGCCTGTGTATGTCCAAAGTCAAACAGTTGCTTTTTATATTTTTTTATGTTTATATTTTTTTCAGTTCACTGCTTTTAGATTAAGCTCCATGTTAAAATAAACTGCTGTTCCCAGAGTGCCCACTAGAGTCAGTTGTGTAAATGGTTAAAGTGCTGATTTCAAGTCTCAAGAAAGATAAACTCACAACAAATGTTTTTGTGGTTAAGTAACCACTGACTGCAGTAATAGTGCACCTTACCCACACACAGAGTGTCTTCTGTGTGTGCGTGTGTGTGTGTGTGTGTGTGTGTGTGTGTGTGTGTGTGTGTGTGTGTGTGTGTGTGTGTGTGTCACAGTTTTGAGCTGCAGACTTGTTCCAGTTTGACCCTTTAAGTGACTGAGAAGTTGCTGAACTGAAACTCTATTACAGCAAAGTGCAGCCAGCATCCATCAGCACACACAAACACACACACACACACACACACACACACACACACACACACACACACACAGACACACACACACACACATTTGGTGTGTTTGAGAGTATGTTTGTGTGTGTGTGTTTTGCAGTAAAAGATTGTGTTGGAGTGGTCTCAGAGTGTTTCTCTTTATGTTTGTCGACGTGCTGACAGACAACAGCCTGTTTCTTTAAAGAGGCGATCATGTGATCAGAGAAATGTATCAATTCTGTCAGATTTATCCAATCAACACCTCCCAGTGTTTTAACACACTCTCTCTCTCTCTCACACACACACACACACACACACACACACACACACACACACAAACAAGCACACAAGAGTGAGAAACAGCACTGTCACATAAAGCCATCTGCACACTAAAATATGTTTTAACACACACACACACACGGTCAGGATGATCACAGTGACAAACTAAAAACAGATCATATTTACACGTCTCAGACTTCAGAGTTCAGCAACACTTACGCTGAATTGTTCGCACATGAGCATCGAACAATGGAGAGAACAGGGAACACAGTAGAACGGGGCTGAAAAGGTCACACACGTGGATTAGGCGAAGCATTTTTTAGGTGAGGAACAGATAGTGATGGAGATGTTTAATGATCAGTCTCTTTTTTTCTGTTTGTTTTCAGGCCACAGACGGAGACGCAGGAACCTTTGGAGTCATACGATATTACTTCAGTGACGAGCCGGACCAGTGAGACACACACACGCACACACACACGCTCGTTCTGCTATAAACATGAAAACATCCTAAAACATTGTTCCCCTCAGAGCTCCCTCTCTCTCACACATTTTTTTTATCACTGATATATCATATTTATTTTTTACTGACTAACCCTTGGTTCATCTATCTCATGTGTCTCGTACGTTGGTCCATTTGTCTGCAGGTTCTTGTTGGACGAAGAGTCGGGCTGGGTCATCCTGAGAGCTTCTCTGGACTACGAATTGATGAGACGTTTCACGCTGACCGTGCTGGCGAGGGATGGCGGTGGTGAGGAGACAACGGGGAGGATTCGAGTGAACGTGCTAGATGTGAATGACAACGCTCCACTTTTCCAAAAGGAGGCGTACGTGGGCTCACTGAGGGAGAATGAGCAGGCCGTGCAGCCAGTGGCTCGGATCAGGGTGAGAAAGTTAGACATGGAAACAAACACACACCTGGTACACACACACACACACACACACACACACACACACACACACACACACACACACACACTTGGTACATGTGTTCCCTTTCAGAATAAAAGCCCTCAGGGCATAGAGAAGTGAGGGAGCTCAAAGTTCAAAGCCAGGGCCCATGATGGTCTGTAGATCAGAAGAGTCCATGGCAGATGAAGACTCCATTAATTTACAGGTTTCTATCCACAGGTTAAGGTGCAACACATGCTGCCATCCAGACAATGACTGTTTCAGGAAGACCTTAGAGATTTCAGAGAGACCAAGTTCTGCAGGATTACATCAGCATGGCTCTGTAGGAGATGAACCCAGGCCTAGACTAATCTGCTGCAAACTGGACTCCTGGGCTCTATTCTACGAAGCAAGTTCAGCCTAGCGAGATAGCCTTAGAGCTACCTCGCTGAACTAAGCGCAGTAGCCGGCGGTCTCGCTACACGGTTTTACGACACTGGTTATCAACCTCATAAGAGGATCCAGCCAGGCAATGAGCGCGTGCACGCTAATAAGGCGGAGCCCGCTGCATCTGACCAATCGCGAACATGGAGTAGTCTGGAGCGTCAGAGCAGGCCGGAGAGAGAAGGACCGCATACTTCACACAGGAGGAGCAGGAGGTGATCATTAGGAAGTATGACGAGGTGAAACATGTAATTAACGTTAAAAGCAACACCGTCGCCGCTGCTAAAGCACGGAAGGAGTGCTGGCAGAAAATTGCTGACAGTCTAAATGTGTAAGTGTAGTGCAAAAAAAATCTTTTGTGCCATTATCATCCTGAAATACCACTGTTCACCATGCACTTTTACTGTAACATGCAACATACCTAATTTATTTCTTAGATGACTTTATTAATTTGTTCATTCCTATCGTGTTTACATTTTTTGTGTGATATGTAGCTCACATGAGCTACACATGAATTCCTGTCACAATTTTAATAAGGGCAATAAAATATTGTCATGGAACAGAAGTGTTGGCTTTGAAGATCTTATTACGGCAATGAGAGTTCTTCATTCCCTTTAACTACTGGTAGAAAGTGACAAGTACTACCAACCCCTCCCTGGAAAACCGGTACCTTTCATAAAGGTGGTCATCCGAAAAAGAGAGTGGGTTGGTGCGGTCCCTGAAAACTCTCGCGCGCCGGAGTGCTCCTCAATGCAAGCTCCGATGTCCACGGGATCCTCTAAGAACGGACAAGCCATTTTTTCGTGAGGTCTCATTGGTCAGTGGGCGGGGTTTGTATAGTCCGTGAGTTCAATCTGGAACCTAACCTGCCCCGGAGCAGGTTAGCCGTTCAGCGTATGTTGCCATGGAGACTCGCCTCGCTGAGGAGTGATCCCGTGTCGTAGAACAGGGAATCCGGAACCTATCTCAAAGCTACCTCGCTAGGCAGTAATCCTGCTTCATAGAACAGGGCCCTGGTTCATTAACATTTACAGGAAGCTGTTAAAGCAGCAGGTGATGATGGAAACATGTTCCTGGGTCTTTATTAATGAGTTTTAAACTCATGTCCTCATGTTTTAGCCGTCCCGTTGTTGAAACATTAAATCCTGAAGTTAGAAACAGCAGCTCCAAGAAACTGAAACACTCCCTGCTCTCCAGCAGACCTCTGATTAAATACCCCCTCCACTGTTCCCCCAGAGTGTGTGTGAGATCACACAGGTCAGTGTATGTGTGTGTGTGTGTGTGTGTGTGTGTGTGTGTGTGTGTGTGTGTGTGTGTGTGTGTGTGTGTGTGTGTGTGTGTGTGTGTGTGTGTGTGTGTGTGTGTGTGTGTGTGTGTGTGTTTCACTCCCAGAGAACAGTCAGTCATCATTCAGCGTCAGTCTGAGTTCACAGGCTCTCTGTAACTAATGACTCAGAGTTTCCTCTGATTACACCCCGAGAGAACGACAAGAGGAGGTCTTAGGGGGGAGAGGAGTATGGGGGGGGTGGGGTTCCTTCACGATTTAAACTCATACAACCACACCTGAAAGTCATACACACGCAGTGATTCTTCAGTAAAGATGGATAAAGGTAAAAAGGTAGCGCACCTGAGCTCCTCAATCTGTCCTGCTTTCTCCCTGCCTTCCTCTTCTCCTTCTCCCCTCTCCCCTCGTTTGTGCTAAACGCTCTTTAGAAACTTGGACAGCATGTCAGAGACTCATGGAGGGAAGTTGTAGGAGAGGAAGAAAGAAGGTTTTACTGATTCATCACTTTGGCGTTAAATCAAAGAGTACAGATATGTGTGTGTTTATGACAGCCTGTCCAGCCTGCAATGATGCTCCCCATGTGTGTGTGTGTGCGCTAATAATGAGGGGGTGTCATTGTGTTGATGTTGTGGATTAGAGTCTCTGTCCTCGGCTCGGCTGGTGTTCATCCAGTCTGCTCCAATTACAGCCAGAACATCACTAATCTGTGAAAACATGCCAGCACTGAGTGACACACACACTTACACACAGCACACACATACACACATACCCTGCTGTGCTAACACGCCTCAAACATCAGCAGCTGTTGTCTCTCTATTTGTTAAACTCACCGCTGCCCCCTGCAGGCCACAGACGAGGACTCTCCGCCAAACAACTTCCTGACATACTCCATCACGTCAGCCTCTGCCTTCCCAAACTTCTTCAGCATTGTGATGGTGGAGGGATATGCAGGTAAACACACAAGCACACACACCTACAGGGCTCTCAGGTGATGTTGGTGATGTTTGAAGGTGTGCGTGTTTGACCCTCCCTCAGTGATCAGTGTGACCCGGCCTCTGGACTATGAGCAGGTCCCTAAAGGAATGATCCACCTGACTGTGATGGCCAGAGATGGAGGAAACCCCGCCCTCAACAGCACCGTACCTGTGACGGTGGAGGTGATCGTAAGTGTGACCTCATTAACACACTCAGTAACACCTGACGCCAGTGAGTGAGACTTGTTAAATCTCTGTTAAACAGCTGACTGATCACTTAAACAGAGAAACACACTTTGTGGCAAAGTAACAGTGAAGGAGGCTTCCTGAATGCTTGATTCTGAGTGCTAAGGGGTTGAGTTAACACCTGTGTGTGTGTCTAAGGTGTGTGCTGATAGATATACTTTGGTTCCATGTTGGTGATCTGATCAGCTGATGTTTCCCTCTCAGGATGAGAATGATAATCCTCCTGAGTTCAGCCGGCCTTCCTACATCGTCAAGATCCCTGAGAACATCATCGCAGGTGAGACATGTTCAGTCTGAGCCACAGTCTCACCTGTGGTAGCAAAAAATCTAACATCTGTAATCTATAACCTACCTGTATAATTTTCAATCTGTATTTTCTATAATCTAAGATCAAAAATCTATAATCCCATTCAGCGCTGTCTGAGAGCTGAGGAGACAGGAAACAGCTCAATTTGGATGTTCGGGTTTTCGGTTCACACAGCCTCTTTCTCCTTCCTCCTCCTTCCCCTCCTCTACCTCCTTCCTCCTCCTCCTCCTTCTCCTTCTTCTCCTTCTTCTCCTCCTCTTCCTCAGGAGCGACCGTGTTGCTGGTGAATGCAACTGATCTAGACGCCTCCCGCGAGTTTGGTCAGGCCTCCCTCATCTACTCGCTGGAAGGATCGTCTCAATTCAGACTCAACTCGCGCTCAGGTCAGTGTGTGTGTGTGTGTGTGTGTGTGTGTGTGTGTGTGTGGGTGTGTGTGTGTGTTTTCTAT